>NC_069510.1:49494181-49726016 GCF_027579735.1 Bombina bombina | reverse complement strand
AAAACTGTCAAATGCATTCAGATAAGAGGCAGCCTTTAAGGGCTTAGAAAATAGCATATGAGCCTACCTAGGTTTAGCTTTCAACTAAGAATATCAAGAAAACGGGGGGCGGAGCTACGCCGTGCTGGTGCATGGACGCTTGCTGAGTGAGCTCCGGAGCTGTCGGGACCTTTGAGCCTTTAAGCTGGCATCCAATTTACCTACTGTCCCTCTCAAATCACATGGATGAATGACTAACTTCAAGGGCTACCTCCTATAAAACTTTCGGCTACAAGAGCTGCCTCTGGGATTCAATAGAGCCGTGATCGCGGTCACCATTTTGCCGCGCAACCAACTCACTACATTCTCCGGAGCACCGCTGGCTGAGGTTGCTGGGGCCGAAATACAACTACCGACCTCCTGCCCTCTGCTCTCCAAACAGCTTGACCTCTGACAGGAGCCACTGTGAGACCTTGCTGCCGATTCCCGGTGTCAACTGGCAGCAGCCGCTGGCTCACAGCGTTCACACCTGGGATCTCCAATCAACCTCCGATCCCGTCCTGAGTCCCTTCATGCAGCTAATTACCTGATGGTCCCGAATGGGGTAAGACTTGCTCTCCGGTCCTAATAAAATCAAAGGGTGGGGGTTGAGGACACTTCTCCACGCTACATATGTGCGCTTCAAGAACTGCACACCAATAAGTGCACTCATCGAGGATGGGCCAGGCCTGGGGTTTTTGAGTAAACCCACCACTGCTGATAATTTTTATAAGCCGGTCCCCACATCTAGTTACCCGGCCACTGGTGGCATGCATTACCCTAAAGGAGCTATATATTAATAAGGCTGTGTTATTTGTGGCAGTGCTCAGGACTACTACACAATACGTTCTACTTTAAGACCCAGAGGGGCTGGTGGTCTCTTGGCCTACTTTGACTATCACTTTAGTTGGCCTTTTTGCAGCCTGATACTGGCCACTTGCTGCCCCCTAGGGCCTGCTCCATAATTAGATTTACATTTTGGACTACACACTTACAAACAAGCAGAACTACAGGGACCTCTGCAAATAATATATATACAGACTACCTAACTATGGCCAATAGGAAAGGTAACAAGCCTGACAAGCATCTAAAACCCCAATCTCTAGGACCCTCCGTGTCTTCATTTTTTCACCCACAAGATCCGGTCGTCTCCGATACTATGTTGACCCAAGACCCACCGCCCATTACACCTAGCCCCTCTGACCTCCAAAACCCGCTCCAATCACTACAGACTCAAATCGCAAGTCTCCCCTCTAAATCAAACATTGAGTCTTTAAAGAAACTTATCAAAGACAAAATCAAAGACCTGAAAAAAGACCTCAATGATATGGGGGCTAGGATGGAATATATTGAAGGAGGTCAGGACCACCTTAACAATTTGGTCAGCTCCAACTCACAGCAATTAAACATCCATGACTCCATGATCCAAACCCTTAATGATAAGATTGAAGACCTCGAAAATCGAGGCAGAAGAAATAATCTTCGCCTCAGGGGCATCCCTGAGGAGATTTCACAAGATCAACTCAAAGCCTATGTCACAGAATTTTTTCACTTTCTTCTCCCTCAAGCTCCGGCCCTTTCACATGACGACATTGAGAGAGTACATAGGGCGTTGAGACCCCCAGCCAGACCCCCTGCTCCACCTAGGGATGTCATTCTCAGGTTCCTAAAATTCACCATTAAAGAAGAAATCTGGCAGGCAGCAAGAACCAGGCGGTCGATACAATTCCGCTCCCACTCTCTACAAGTCTTCCAAGACCTATGCCCCCAGACCATTCAACGGAGAAGAGAGGTCCGCTATATCACCAAAATTCTTCAGGAAAACAATATCAGGTACCGTTGGGGTTTTCCATTTAGTCTAATTATCTCCCACAATGGTTCCCAACTGATCTACAAAAATTTCAACGATCTGGACTATATATCTAATAAGTTGAACCTCACCTTCGAACCCCCGCCAGAAAAAATTCTGACAGTCCCAGCCGGCAACTCTCGACAAGAAGACGAAGCCCCCAGAGATCAGAGAACAGCCTGGTCAAAAGCTGCCTCTAAGAGACGCAAGACAAACTCTCCAGATCCCTGAAATCCTACACCTTCAGATACACCGGTGACATGGTTGGCCCCCATCTCACCTCAGCTGTTATGATGTTTTCTTTTTTGGTGTTTCCCCCCCCCCTTTTTTTTTTCTTGATATTTCATCCCTTAAGGGCCCACTTCGAAGGTCCCCTGATAATCTCATTACGCAAACTGACTTTCAGTAATCTTTGGGATACACCCTTCCTGTAATTGCCTCTTGTTGTTACCATAAGTTTTTGGTCCTATTGATCATATCCTTATCTCCTCACCCATTTGAGACATTCTTATAGCTCCCAAGGAGTCCTATAATAGTCATGTACAGTGGAACAGTACCAACACATGACAGTGGGTCTTCATTTTTGATGTTTTTAAATTGTAGTTGCAATTCTATCTTATTACTCAACCCACTTGAGTCATGTTCTTTTCTTCTAATATGCCATATTGTATGACGGTATCTGATTACTACCCTCAAAGGTTTCCCGACATCATTCCACCCCCCTGGATGGGGTCCGCAGAACCACTTGTTTGTTTTTCTCAATGTTGCATTGATTTAACAGTTGCTCTTTGTTTTTTTCTATATATGTTGAATCTATTTTGCTCTAAAAGTTTTTTCACCATTTATTGTGTTTATTCCAGTACAGGATGTTCCAGTTATGCTACTCCATGCGGTGTCTCCTTGCCAGGTGTCTCACAGAGTCTTCCTACCCATTCACACGCCTCTTGTCTCCTCCTCTATACTGGGTTTCTGTGGGTTTCAGGTAACAACACACACCACAAACTCCCTCACTCAATGCCCGTTTATCTACTAGACTTTCTTTCACTCTGGTTTCTCAGACTTCTTATGCCCAGAACCCAATATCCACATCGCAAACATATTCCACGACAGTTGGGTCTCTTACACATAACCCTAGTTTCTCTCCGTAATTATAACCATGGATAATAATCCTAAATCAATCCAAATCATTTCTCATAATGTCAAGGGGCTTAACATACCCCAAAAACGATCCAGGGCCATGAGGGACTTTCATAGACTTAAATACGACATCATTCTATTTCAGGAGACCCACTTTAAAAAAGGGAGAGAACCCTTACAATCCCTTAGGAAATATGGCCAGGCATTCCTATCTTCCCACACCACAAAACGCAACGGGGTAGGAATTCTAATCAGGAAACAGATTCCTTTCTCTCTAACTAGCATCCACAGAGATCGTGAGGGTAGACTGTTGGTTATCACTGGACGGCTATTCCATAAGGTCGTCACCATTGCCAACCTCTATGCCCCTAACACTACCCCGACACAGTTTTTCCTACAGTCCTGCAAAACCATATCTGAACTCACTAAGGGAAGCCTATTAGTCGGGGGTGACTTCAATATAGCCTTTGACCCTAGTGTAGACTGTTCCTCTGGTACCTCCTCTACCCCTCCGAAAACGCTTAAATCTATCCAGACCTCGCTGTCAAAACTGAATATTCACGACACATGGAGAATCTATCACCCACAAGACAGAGATTATACGTTTTACTCTTACCCACATCAAAATTATTCACGTATTGACTATCTTATGATAGACGTCACTAGTTTAGCACTAGTCCAATCCGCCAACATTTCCCCTATAACTTGGTCTGACCATGCCATGATTACTTGCTCACTGCAATGGCCCACATCTCAGAAACGCGACCGCTCCTGGAAATTAGACGAATCTCTATTGACCGACCCCATGGCTACATTGCAAATACAAGACAAATTAGAGACATATTTTAGACTAAATACCACCCCTGAGATTTCCCCACTCCATTTATGGGAGGCTCATAAGTGCGTCATTAGGGGCGACATCATAGCTCTTAAAGCAGCTAGGAATAAGAATATCAAAAAAACAAAACAAAATGTGATGATAAAAGTAAATTGGAAAATTGTCTAAAATTACAAGTCCTATCTGAATCATGAAAGTTTCATTTTAACTAGACTGTCCCTTTAATTATGGTATTGATTCGTTTTCTGTATGTATTATCTCATATTCAAATATTACATTTTTATATCTATTTTTGGTATGTTTTATGGTGGATTTTGATTATTTGCCTGCTGTTTTAGCACTACCTATTTGTATTGTATTATTCACCCTTACATAAACCTTCTCCAGAAAGAACAGAGCCTCTAAAGAAAGTAATAAGCACTAGACTTGTCCATAAATGAATATCCGAACCAATGGAGCACGAAAATGAAAGAAAATGAACAGCATATGTTTTTATAATAACAATGACAAATTCATCAATATTCATTCGTTTTGTTTAAATAGGTAAAATGTTCCCATCTTCTTCACTGAGCCCCAGCTGTGCTAATAGGAGTCTTGGCGCAGAGACTCCTAGCGCCTGCACTAAAGGAGAAGATCCTTTAGCGCAGGCCCTGGGAGACGCTGTGCTAAGCCTCTTATTATGAAATGCCCAGAACTCTTTGAAGGATAGGGATAGCTCTCCTGCGTGCTAAAAAGGTAAGCATTTTACGTTACAGTTGAACATTTCACCTGTGGGAAAGGAACATTCCCATTTGTTTAATAAAAACAAAAGTAATTGATCCACGAAAGGTCAGTATCCGTGTAGTTTAAAACAAGATGAATATCGAAGATGGAAGAGCACAGGCAACGAATATTCGAAAAAACAGAATTTATGCTTACCTGATAAATTTCTTTCTCTTACGGTGTATTCAGTCCACAGATTCATCCTTACTTGTGGGATATTCTCAATCCCTACAGGAAGTGGCAAAGAGAGCACACAGCAAAGCTGTCCATATAGCTCCCCTCAGGCTCCGCCCCCCCCCAGTCATTCGACCAACGGGTAGGAGAAAAAGGAGAACCATAGGGTGCAGTGGTGACTGTAGTTATTTTAAGTTAAATTTGAACCTGACTTAAATGTCAGGGCGGGCCGTGGACTGAATACACCGTAAGAGAAAGAAATTTATCAAGTAAGCATAAATTCTGTTTTCTCTTACTTGGTGTATTCAGTCCACGAATTCATCCTTACTTGTGGGATACCAATACCAAAGCAATAAAACACGGATGAAGGGAGGGAACAAGTCAGGTAACCTAAACGGAAGGCACCACTGCTTGCAAAACCTCTCTCCCAAAAATAGCCTCCGAAGAAGCAAAAGTATTGAATTTGTAAAATTTTGCGAATGTTCAACAGAAGCCTCATTCTTAAAAGCCCATGTGGAAGCCACAGCTCTGGTGGAATGAGCTGTAATTCGTTTGGGAGGCTGCGGTCCAGCAGTCTCATAAGCCAATCTGATGATGCTTTTCAGCCAAAAGGAAAGAGAGGTAGCAGTCGCTTTCTGACCTCTCCTCTTACCAGAGTAGACGACAAACAAGGATGATGTTTGTCTGAAATCTTTAGTCGCTTTTAAATAGAACTTTAAAGCACGAACCACGTCAAGATTGTGTAAAAGTCGTTCCTTCCTAGAAACTGTATTAGGACACAGAGAAGGAACAATATTTCCTGGTTAATATTCTTATTAGAAACCACTTTTGGAAGAAAACCAGGTTTGGTACGCAAAACAACCTTATCTGCCATGGAACACCAGATAGGGTGAATCACACTGCAAAGCAGACAATTCAGAAACTCTTCGAGCAGAAGAAATGGCTACTAAAAACAAAACTTTCCAAGATAATAACTTAATATCTATGGAATGTAAAGGTTCAAACGGAACCCCTTGAAGAACTGAAAGAACTAAATTTAGACTCCAAGGAGGAGCCACAGGCTTGTAAACAGGCTTGATTCTAACTAGGGCCTGTGCAAACACCTGAACGTCTGGTATAGCTGCCAGGCGCTTATGTAACAGAATAGACAGAGCAGATATCTGTCCTTTTAAGGAACTAGCTGACAAACCTTTCTCCAATCCTTCTTGGAGAAAAACCAGTATCCTCTGAATCCTAACCTTACTCCACGAGTAACCCTTGGATACACATCAACCAAGATATTTCCGCCATATCTTATGGTAAATTTTCCTGGTGACAGGCTTTCTGGCCTGTATCAGAGTGTCTATAACTGATTCAGAAAAAACACGCTTAGCTAGGATTAAGCGTTCAATCTCCAAGCAGTCAGTTGCAGAGAAACTAGATTTGGATGCTTGAAAGGACCTTGAATTAGAAGATCCTGCCTCGATGGCAGTTTCCATGGTGGGACCGATGACATGTCCACTAGGTCTGCATACCAAGTCCTGCGTGGCCACGCAGGCGCTATCAGAATTACCGAAGTCTTCTCCTGTTTGATTCTGGCTATTAGCCGAGGGAGAAGAGGAAACGGTGGAAAGACATAAGCTAGACTGAATGACCAAGGCGCTATTAAAGCATCTATCAATGCCGCCTTGGAATCCCTGGATCTGGATCCATAAAGGGGAAGTTTTGTGTTCTGACGGGACGCCATCAGATCCAATTCTGGAATGCCCCATAGCTGGGTTAGCTGAGCAAAGACCTCCGGGTGGAGTTCCCACTCCTCCCCGGATGGAAGGTCTGACGACTCAGATAATCTGCCTCCCAGTTGTCTACTCCTGGGATGTGAATTGCAGATAGATGGCAGGAGTGATCCCCCGCCCATTTGATGATCTTGGTTACTTCCTTCATCGCCAGGGAACTCTTTGTTCCTCCCTGATGATTGATGTACGCTACAGTCGTGATGTTTAACACACTACAGCACGGTGCCACAGTCTTTGCTGCAGCCCTACCTTCCCTTAGGGTTATTTGTAGCAGAAAAGCCTCCTTGATGTCCTCCTGCACTCTCAGGACTCTACACATGAAGCTGCATGAGCTGTCTTGAAAATCAACTGCAACTGAGGCGCGAAAATGAGGCCCCCTCCCTCTTCAGTCCAGAGTTATGGGGCCTTCCTGAGTCACACTAGGCGTCTGATAATATGCCAGGCAAAATAAAAACCCCAAAAAGTGTTTACAACGTTTCAAACACTTAAATAAATCTAATATTCCATCAATAAAATAATCGATTTAGCCCATCACAGTGTCTACCAGTATTTAAGCCCTTAACTGAAGCCATCCTTCTATACCGTTTCAGAAAATGGCTTACCTTCCCTCATGGGGATTTCTGTCAGTCTTCTAGCATTACCAGGTCTTGTTAGAAATAAATGACTGAGCATACCTTAAGCAGTAAAGCCTGCAAACTGTTCCCCCCAACTGAAGTTCTCCGGTACTCAACAGTCCTGTGTGGGAACAGCAATGGATCTTAGTTACAACATGCTAAAATCTTTTTTACTCTCAGCAGAAATCTTCATCACTTTCTGCCTCAGAGTAAATAGTACAAACCGGCACTATTTTAAAATAACAAACTCTTGATTGAAGAAATAAAAACTACAAATCTAACACCACAAACTCTTTAACCTCCCGTGGAGATGCTACTTGTTAGAGCGGCAAAGGGAATGACTGGGGGGCGGAGCCTGAGGGGAGCTATATGGACAGCTTTGCTGTGTGCTCTCTTTGCCACTTCCTGTAGGGATTGAGAATATACCACAAGTAAGGATGAATCCGTGGACTGAATACACCAAGTAAGAGAAACAATGTTTTTTTTAATATTCATAACAAAAGATTCAGCGGAACTGAATTTTTGGCTCTTGAACACCTCTAATAACCGAAAAAACAGAATTTATGCTTACCTGATAAATTACTTTCTCTTGCGGTGTATCCAGTCCATGGATTCATCCTTTACTTGTGGGATATTCTCATTCCCTACAGGAAGTGGCAAAGAGCACACAGCAGAGCTGTCCATATAGCTCCCCCTCTAGCTCCACCCCCCAGTCATTCGACCAAAGGTTAGGAAGAAAAAGGAGAAACCATAGGGTGAAGTGGTGACTGTAGTGTAAACAAAAAATTTTACCTGACTTAATTGCCAGGGCGGGCCATGGACTGGATACACCGCAAGAGAAAGTAATTTATCAGGTAAGCATAAATTCTGTTTTCTCTTGCAAGGTGTATCCAGTCCATGGATTCATCCTTTACTTGTGGGATACCAATACCAAAGCTTTAGGACACGGATGAAGGGAGGGAACAAGGCAGGTACCTTCAACGGAAGGCACCACTGCTTGCAAAACCTTTCTCCCAAAAATAGCCTCCGAAGAAGCAAAAGTATCGAATTTGTAAAATTTTGAAAAAGTATGCAGTGAAGACCAAGTCGCTGCCTTACAAATCTGTTCAACAGAAGCCTCGTTTTTAAAAGCCCATGTGGAAGCCACTGCTCTGGTAGAATGAGCAGTAATAGTTTCAGGAGGCTGCTGGCCAGCAGTCTCATAAGCCAAACGGATGATGCTTTTCAGCCAAAAGGAAAGAGAGGTAGCAGTCGCTTTCTGACCTCTCCTCTTGCCAGAATAGATAACAAACAAGGAAGATGTTTGTCTGAAATCCTTAGTTGCTTGCAAATAGAACTTTAAAGCACGAACTACATCAAGATTGTGCAACAGACGTTACTTCTTCGAAGAAGGATTAGGACACAGAGAAGGAACAACTATTTCCTGGTTAATATTCTTATTAGAAACCACTTTAGGAAGGAAACCAGGTTTGGTACGCAAAACTACCTTATCTGCGTGGAACACCAGGTAAGGTGAATCGCACTGTAAGGCAGATAATTCTGAGACTCTTCGAGCAGAAGAGATAGCTACCAAAAACAAAACTTTCCAAGATAACAACTTAATATCTATGGAATGTAAAGGTTCAAACGGAACCCCTTGAAGAACTGAAAGAACTAGATTTAGACTCCATGGCGGAGCCACAGGTTTATAGACAGGCTTGATTCTGACTAATGCCTGTGCAAACGCTTGAACGTCTGGAACCTCTGCCAGACGCTTGTGTAAAAGGATAGACAGAGCAGATATCTGTCCTTTTAAGGAACTAGCTGACAATCCTTTCTCCAAACCTTCTTGGAGAAAAGACAATATCCTGGAAATCCTAATCTTACTCCATCAGTAACCCTTGGATTCACACCAACAAAGATATTTCCGCCATATCTTATGGTAGATTTTCCTGGTGACAGGCTTTCTCGCCTGAATCAGGGTATCTATAACTGAATCAGAGAAACCACGCTTTGATAGAATTAAGCGTTCAATCTCCAAGCAGTCAGACGTAAAGAAATTAGATTTGGATGCTTGAATGGACCCTGAATTAGAAGATCCTGCCTCATTGGCAGTGTCCATGGTGGGACAGATGACATGTCCACTAGGTCTGCATACCAAGTCCTGCGTGGCCACACAGGCGCTATCAGAATCACCAAGGCCTTCTCCTGCTTGATTCTGGCGACCAGATGAGGGAGAAGGGGAAACGGTGGGAAAACATAAGCCAGGTTGAAGGACCAAGGCGCTGCTAGAGCATCTATCAAGACCTTGGGTCTTGGGGTCCCGGGACCTGGTCCCGTAGAGAGAAAGTTTGGTGTTCTGACGGGACGCCATCAGATCCAACTCTGGATTGCCCCAAAGCCGAGTCAGCTGGGCAAATACCTCCGGGTGGAGTTCCCACTCCCCCGGGTGAAAAGTCTGACGACTTAAGAAATCCGCCTCCCAGTTCTCCACTCCCGGGATGTGGATTGCAGACAGGTGGCAAGAGTGAGACTCTGCCCAGCGAATTATCTTCGATACTTCCATCATTGCTACGGAGCTTCTTGTCCCTCCCTGATGGTTGATATAAGCTACAGTCGTGATGTTGTCCGACTGGAACCTGATGAACCCCTGAGTTGTTAACTGGGGCCAAGCCAGAAGAGCATTGAGGACTGCTCTCAATTCCAGAATGTTTATTGGAAGAAGACTCTCCTCCTGATTCCATAGTCCCTGAGCCTTCAGAGAATTCCAGACAGCGCCCCAACCTAGTAGGCTGGCGTCTGTTGTTACAATTGACCAGTCTGGCCTGCTGAATGGCATTCCCCTGGACAGATGTGGCCGATAAAGCCACCATAGAAGAGAATTTCTGGTCTCTTGATTCAGATTTAGAGTGGGGGACAAATCTGAGTAATCCCCATTCCACTGACCTAGCATGCACAGTTGCAGTGGTCTGAGATGTAGGCGTGCAAAAGGAACTATGTCCATTGCTGCTACCATTAGTCCGATAACCTCCATGCATTGAGCTACTGACGAGTGTTGAATGGAATTAAGGACACGGCATGCATTTTGAAGTTTTGTTAACCTGTCCTCTGTCAGGTAAATCTTCATTTCTACAGAATCTATCAGAGTCCCCAGGAAGGGAACTCTTGTGAGTGGAAAGAGAGAACTTTTCTCTTCGTTCACTTTCCATCCATGCGACCTTAGAAATGCCAGTACTATCTCTGTATGAGATTTGGCAGTTTGAAAGCTTGAAGCTTGTATCAGTATGTCGTCTAAGTACGGAGCTACTGAAATTCCTCGCGGTCTTAGTACCGCCAGAAGAGTGCCCAGAACCTTTGTGAAGATTCTTGGAGCCGTAGCCAGTCCGAATGGAAGAGCTACAAACTGGTAATGCCTGTCTAAAAAGGCAAACCTTAGATACCGGTAATGACTTCTGTGAATCGGTATGTGAAGGTAAGCATCCTTTAAATCCACTGTGGTCATGTACTGACCCTCTTGGATCATGGGCAAAATTGTTCGAATAGTTTCCATCTTGAACGATGGAACTCTTAGGAATTTGTTTAGGATCTTTAAATCCAAGATTGGCCTGAAGGTTCCCTCTTTTTTGGGAACTACAAACAGATTTGAGTAAAACCCTTGTCCTTGTTCCAACCGCGGAACTGGATGGATCACTCCCATTAATAAAAGATCTTGTACGCAGCGTATAAACGCTTCCTTCTTTGTTAGGTTTGTTGACAACCTTGACAGATGAAATCTCCCTCTTGGGGGAGAGGATTTGAAGTCCAGAAGGTATCCCTGAGATATGATCTCTAACGCCCAGGGATCCTGAACATCTCTTGCCCAAGCCTGGGCGAAGAGGGAAAGTCTGCCCCCCACTAGATCCGGTCCCGGATCGGGGGCCCTCAATTCATGCTGTCTTAGGGGCAGCAGCAGGTTTTCTGGCCTGTTTGCCCCTGTTCCAGGACTGGTTAGGTTTCCAGCCTTGTCTGTAGCGAGCAACAGCTCCTTCCTGTTTTGGTGCAGAGGAAGTTGATGCTGCTCCTGCTTTGAAATTACGAAAGGAACGAAAATTGGACTGTCTAGCCTTGGCTTTGGCCTTGTCCTGAGGCAGGGCATGACCTTTACCTCCTGTAATGTCAGCAATAATCTCTTTCAAGCCGGGCCCGAATAAGGTCTGCCCTTTGAAAGGAATATTAAGCAATTTAGATTTAGACGTAACATCAGCTGACCAGGATTTCAGCCACAGAGCTCTGCGTGCCTGAATGGCGAATCCTGAATTTTTAGCCGCAAGTTTAGTTAAATGTACTACGGCATCTGAAATAAATGAATTAGCTAACTTAAGGAATTTAAGTTTGTGTGTGATGTCATCTAGTGTGGATGATTGAAGTGTCTCTTCCAGAGACTCAAACCAAAATGCTGCTGCAGCCGTGACAGGCGCAATACATGCAAGAGGTTGCAATATAAACCCTTGTTGAACAAACATTTTCTTAAGGTAACCCTCTAATTTTTTATCCATTGGATCTGAAAAAGCACAGCTATCCTCCACTGGGATAGTGGTACGCTTAGCTAAAGTAGAAACTGCTCCCTCCACCTTAGGGACCATTTGCCATAAGTCCCGTGTGGCGGCGTCTATTGGAAACATTTTTCTGAATATAGGAGGGGGTGAGAAAGGCACACCGGGTCTATCCCACTCCTTAGTAACAATGTCAGTAAGTCTCTTAGGTATAGGAAAAACGTCAGTACTCGTCGGTACCGCAAAATATTTATCCAACCTACACATTTTTTCTGGGATTGCAACTGTGTTACAATCATTCAGAGCCGCTAATACCTCCCCTAGTAACACACGGAGGTTCTCAAGCTTAAATTTAAAATTTGAAATGTCTGAGTCCAGTTTATTTGGATCAGAACCGTCACCCACAGAATGAAGCTCTCCGTCTTCACGTTCTGCAAACTGTGACGCAGTATCAGACATGGCCCTTGCATTATCAGCGCACTCTGTTCTCACCCCAGAGTGATCACGTTTACCTCTTAGTTCTGGTAGTTTAGCCAAAACTTCAGTCATAACCGTAGCCATATCTTGTAATGTGATTTGTAATGGCCGCCCAGATGCACTCGGCGCTACAATATCACGCACCTCCTGAGCGGGAGATGCAGGTACTGACACGTGAGGCGAGTTAGTCGGCATAACTCTCCCCTCGTTGTTTGGTGAAATATGTTCAATTTGTACAGATTGACTGTTTTTTAAAGTAGCATCAATACATTTAGTACATAAATTTCTATTGAGCTCCACTTTGGCATTAACACATATAGCACAGAGATATTCCTCTGAATCAGACATGTTTAACACACTAGCAAATAAACAGCAACTTGGAAATACTTTTCAAAGTAATTTACAAATAATATGAAAACGAACTGTGCCTTTAAGAAGCACAGAAAAAAATTATAACAGTTAAAATAATTAAGTTATAGCATCAATCTTTGTCAGAATATACAGTTTTAGCAAAGGATTGTTCCCCTCAGCAAATGATAACTAACCCAGGCAGCAGAAAAAAATACACAAATAAACGTTTTTTATATCACAGTCAATACAATCAGCACAGCTCTGCTGTAATGATTACTTCCCTCAAAAAAGGCTTTGGAGATCCCTGAACTCTGTAGAGATGAACCGGATCATGCAGGAAGAAAATGAACCTCTGACTGAGTTTTTCTGATGCTTAGTAAAAGCGCCAAAAATGGCCCCTCCCCCACACACATAACAGTGAGAGGGATCAGTGAACTGCTCTAATTTAAATCAAAACTATTGCCAAGTGGAAAAATAGTGCCCAAAACATTTTTTCACCCAGTACCTCAGAGAAAAAAACGTTTTTACATGCCAGCAAAAAAACGTTTTACCTCAATAATTAATTGTCATTTAAAACCTATTGCAAGTCCCTGCAAATTAGGTTAAGTCTATGTATACAGTCTAAAAACCCGAGAAGTACCATTTCCCAGAAAACTGAAGTGTAAAATATACATACATGACAGCCTGATATCAGCTACATCTACTGCATTCAAGGCTGAGTTTACATTATATCGGTATGGCAGGATTTTCTCATCAATTCCATGTCAGAAAATAATAAACTGCTACATACCTCTTTGCAGATTAATCTGCCTGCTGTCCCCTGATCTGAAGTTTACCTCTCCTCAGATGGCCGAGAAACAGCAATATGATCTTAACTACTCCGGCTAAAATCATAGAAAAAACTCAGGTAGATTCTTCTTCAAATTCTACCAGAGAAGGAATAACACACTCCGGTGCTATTATAAAATAAACTTTTGATTGAAGATATAAAAACTAAATATATCACCATAGTCCTCTCACACATCCTATCTAGTCGTTGGGTGCAAGAGAATGACTGGGGGTGACATAGAGGGGAGGAGCTATATAGCAACTCTGCTGGGTGAATCCTCTTGCACTTCCTGTAGGGGAGCAGTTAATATCCCAGAAGTAATGATGACCCGTGGACTGATCACACTTAACAGAAGAAATATATTTATAACTAGCTTCAAGGTCTTCAGAAGCCGAGTCAGATTGTGGGTGTTGTAAGATTGTGTATTGACAGTATTTACTTATAATTACACAATGTGTGTTGCGAGATACATGTAACACAAAGTAACCAGCCATCAATAGAAAGAATTGTAACAATAAAGACAACATTGTAAATGGTGGAACTTGCAAAAACATTATTAGCATAATGAAACTCGCGTACACAGGCGCTATTATCTACTGAATCACTAAACAGTGTATGAATGGATAACATTTGAGTTATTAGTGTGAATGACGACACCCGCAATAACATCACTGATACAACCAAATTAAATATAAGGTATCATTAAACCCAACAAACTGCATGCAAAGCAAAACCCATTACAATAAGTGGGGTCATAAATAATATAATACAGCATGGCTACACTGCACTAGCTAGTGATCCTGGAGTCAATCATAATCCAACTATAAGATTGTCATTCTGAATCACATGTGTCATTCTAAACAACAGTACTATGTAATATACACAAAATCACTTTATTTTTAAGCGGTTAGAGGAAAAACAGACCCAAAATCGTATTGTCACCGGACTTTACAGTAACCCAAAAAACGGTTGTTTAAACTCATTATATGATTAATCCCATAAGGAGAATACAATAATAAATAAGTGAGAAGACAACCGTATGATTACAAAGAATATAAGTGGAAGGTATAATAGATATCCTCCAAATAGATTTATATATAAACAAGGTTTATTGTACACTGATCTAAAAAGTGAAGTTAATTTCAAAATACTAAGAACCTTATAATAAGGGTCTGTGTGTACATGTGAATAAAGCTTGAAAATCCCTTCTGCCAACTTAGGTTAAAATTGAACAAATTTCACACTAACAAAAGCCTCAACAAATATATGAGTAACTAACGCACCAGCAGATACCTATTACAGGGCCCTTATTACCCCTACTTTACAAAAATAAGTGAGTACCGATTAATTCAATTACACAACCAAGATTAATATAAGAACTAACCGGTCTCACAAACTACTTAATAGCAACCAGAGAGAGTTGCCAGTGGCAACTTGAGATAGAGTGATTTTAAGTGTTCATGTCTACCCATTCTTTTTAAGGTAAACCAATAAAAGTTAAATTTTAAATTATATCAGTGGCTCTACCCCAGTCTGGGCAGAGAGTGCTACATAGCATTTCTTTCCAGGGATTCTATCCCAATTGTTCTGCAAGTTCAGTACCAGATGCTAGCACCACTCCTCAAAAGAAATATAATATATTGATACTAAAATAAAATATAGTATCTTAAGCAATCCAAACCAATGAGGAGCTTGCCTATATAGTGCCCTTGTTATCTTTGTGTGTCAAATTCATAGAAATATTTTCATGTCTACAGAATCTATCAGAGTTCCCAAGAAGGGAACCCTTGTCCGTGGAACTAGTGAACTCTTTTCTAGGTTCAACTTCCATCCGTGAGTTCTCAGAAAGGACAACACTGTGTCTGTATGAGATTTCATCAGATGATAAGTTGACGTCTGAATCAAAATATCGTCCAGATAAGGCGCCACTGCTATGCCCCGCGGCCTCAGAACCGCCAGAAGGGACCCTAGAACCTTCGTGAAGATCCTGGGTGCTGTGGCCAACCCGAAGGGAAGAGCCACGAACTGAAAATGTTTGTCCAGGAAGGCAAACCTTAGGAACTGATGATGATCCTTGTGGATAGGAATATGAAGGTATGCATCCTTCAAGTCCACGGTAGTCATATATTGACCCTCCTGGATCATTGGTAAAATTGTTCGGATGGTCTCCATCTTGAAGGATGGAACTCTGAGAAACTTGTTTAGACTCTTGAGGTCTAAAATAGGTCTGAACGTTCCCTCTTTTTTGGGAACTACGAAAAGATTTGAGTAAAATCCCTGTTCTAATCTTGGAACGGGACGAATTACACCCATAGTAGAGAGGTCTTTTACACAACGTAAGAACGCCTCTCTTTTTATCTGGTTTACAGACAACTGTGAAAGAAGAAATCTCCCTCTTGGGAGAAAATTTTTGAATTCCAGTTGATACCCGTTGGTCATGATTTCCAGTGCCCAGGGGTCCTGAACATCTCTTACCCAAGCCTGGGTGAAGAAAGAAAGTCTGCCCCCTACTAGATCCGGACCCAAATCGGGGGCTGTCCCTTCATGCTGTCTTTGTAGCAGCAATGGTCTTCTTGGGTTGCTTACCCTTGTTCCAAGCCTGGTTGGGTCTCCAGACGGACTTGGCCTGATTAAAATTCCCTTCCTGCTTTGTGGAGGAAGAGGAAGCAGAGGGTACTCCTTTAAAATTTCGAAAGGAACGAAAATTATTTTGTTTACCCCTCATCTTAACAGACTTATCCTGAGGTAGAGCGTGACCTTTACCTCCAGTAATGTCAGAAATGATTTCCTTCAACTCAGGCCCGAAATAGGGTCTTCCCCTTGAAAGGAATAGCTAAGAGCTTTGATTTAGATGACACATCAGCAGACCATGATTTTAACCATAACGCTCTACGCGCTAAAATGGAAAATCATGCATTTTTCGCCGCCAACTTAACAATTTGAAAGGCGGCATCTGTAATAAAAGAATTAGCTAGCTTGAGAGCCCTAATTCTATCTAAAATGTCCTCTAAAGGGGTATCAACCTTCAGAGACTCTTCTAGAGCATCAAACCAAAAAGCTGATGCAGTAGTAACTGGAACAATGCAAGCTGTTGGTTGTAAAAGGAAACCCTGATGAATAAAAATTTCTTTAGAAGACCATCTAACTTCTTATCCATAGGGTCTTTGAAAGCACAACTGTCCTCAATAGGAATAGTTGTACGCTTAGCCAGGGTAGATATAGCTCCCTCCACCTTAGGGACCGTCTGCCAAGAGTCCCGAAAGATGTCTGATATAGGATACATTTTTTTAAATTAGAAGGAGGAGAGAACGGTATACCCGGTCTGTCCTATTCCTTCTTTATAATTTCCGAAATTCTTTTAGGAACCGGAAAACATCAGTGTAAGTAGGTAAATCTAGATATTTGTCCATTTTACACAATTTCTCTGGTGGTATCAAAATAGCGTCACAGTCATCCAGAGTCGCTAAAACCTCCCGAAGTAACAGGCGGAGGTGTTCAAGCTTAAATTTAAAGGACATGACGTCCGAATCTGTCTGAGACAACAATTCCCTGACCCCCAACTCAGAGCCCTGTGAGGGTACATCGGAAATAGCCAACAAAGCATCAGAGGACTCAGTATTCACATTAATTCCTGTCCTACTGCGTTTACCCTGTAACACTGGTAACTTAGATAATACCTCTGTAAGGGTAGTTGACATAACTGCAGCCATATCCTGCAGAGTAAAAGAATTAGACGCATTTGAGGAACTCGGCGTCGCTTGTGTGGGCGTTAAAGGTTGTGACACTTGGGGAGAATTAGATGGCATATACTGATTCTCTTCAGACTGAGAATCATCCTTAGGCACACTTTCTTTACCTAAAATATGCTTTTTACATTGTAAGGCCCTTTTAGTACAAGAGGTACACAAAGTAAGAGGGGGTTCCACAATGGCTTCTAAACACATAGAACAATTAGTTTCCTCAATGTCAGACATGTTGAACAGACTAGTAATAGCCACAATAGTCGTAAATCACCTCATATATTGATTCAAACAACTTTTAGAAAAAACAGAATTTATGCTTACCTGATAAATTTCTTTCTCCAACGGTGTATCCGGTCCACGGCGTCATCCTTACTTGTGGGAATATCTCTCTGGCAAAGAGTCCCAGCAAAGCTCTCCATATAGTCCCTCCTAGGCTCCGCCCACCCCAGTCATTCGACCGACGGACAGGAGGAAAAAAACAGGAGAAACCATAGGGTGCCGTGGTGACTGTAGTTAGAGAAATTAATTCATCAAACCTGATTAAAAAACCAGGGCGGGCAGTGGACCGGACACACCGTTGGAGAAAGTAATTTATCAGGTAAGCATAAATTCTGTTTTCTCCAACATTGGTGTGTCCGGTCCACGGCGTCATCCTTACTTGTGGGAACCAATACCAAAGCTTTAGGACACGGATGAAGGGAGGGAGCAAATCAGGTTACCTAAACAGAAGGCACCACGGCTTGCAAAACCTCTCTCCCAAAAATAGCCTCTGAAGAAGCAAAAGTATCAAATTTGTAAAATTTGGCAAAAGTGTGCAGTGAAGACCAAGTCGCTGCCTTACATATCTGATCAACAGAAGCCTTGTTCTTGAAGGCCCATGTGGAAGCCACAGCCCTAGTGGAGTGAGCTGTGATTCTTTCTGGAGGTTGCCATCCGGCAGTCTCGTAAGCCAATCGGATGATGCTTTTAAGCCAAAAAGAAAGAGAGGTAGAAGTCGCTTTTTGACCTCTCCTTTTACCAGAATAGACGACAAACAGAGAAGAAGTTTGTCTGAACTCTTTTGTAGCTTCTAAATAGAATTTTAGAGCACGGACTATGTCTAAATTGTGTAACAAACGTTCCTTCTTTGAAACTGGATTCGGACACAAAGAAGGAACAACTATCTCCTGGTTAATATTTTTGTTAGAAACAACCTTTGGAAGAAAACCAGGCTTAGTACGCAAAAAAACCTTATCTGCATGGAACACCAGATAGGGCGGAGAACACTGCAGAGCAGATAACTCAGAAACTCTTCTAGCAGAAGAAATAGCAACCAAAAACAAAACTTTCCAAGATAACAACTTAATATCTATGGAATGTAGAGGTTCAAACGGAACCCCTTGAAGAACTGAAAGAACTAGATTTAAACTCCAGGGAGGAGTCAAAGGTCTGTAAACAGGCTTGATCCTAACCAGAGCCTGAACAAATGCTTGAACATCTGGCACAGCTGCCAGTCGTTTGTGTAATAAGACAGATAAAGCAGAAATCTGTCCCTTTAGAGAACTCGCTGATAATCCTTTATTCAAACCCTCTGGTAGAAAGGAAAGGATCCTAGGAATTTTGATCTTATTCCATGAGAATCCCTTGGATTCACACCAGCAGATATATATTTTCCATATTTTATGGTAAATTTTTCTAGTTACCGGTTTTCTGGCTTGAACTAGAGTATCTATCACAGAATCTGAAAACCCACGCTTTGATAGAATCAAGCGTTCAATTTCCAAGCCGTCAGCTGGAGGGAAACTAGATTTGGATGTTCGAATGGACCTTGTACTAGAAGATCCTGTCTCAAAGGTAGCTTCCATGGTGGAGCCGATGACATATTCACCAGGTCTGCATACCAAGTCCTGCGTGGCCACGCAGGAGCTATCAAGATCACCGAGGCCCTCTCCTGCTTGATCCTGGCTACCAGCCTGGGAATGAGAGGAAACGGTGGAAACACATAGGCTAGGTTGAAGGTCCAAGGCGCTACTAGTGCATCCACTAGAGTCGCCTTGGTATCCCTGGATCTGGACCCGTAGCAAGGAACCTTGAAGTTCTGACGAGACGCCATCAGATCCATATCTGGAATGCCCCATAATTGAGTCAACTGGGCAAAGATCTCCGGGTGGAGTTCCCACTCCCCCGGATGGAATGTCTGACGACTCAGATAATCCGCCCCCCAGTTTTCCACACCTGGGATGTGGATCGCAGATAGGTGGCAGGAGTGATCCTCTGCCCATTTTATTATTTTGGTCACTTCTTTCATCGCCAGGGAACTCCTTGTTCCCCCCTGATGATTGATATAAGCAACAGTCGTCATGTTGTCTGATTGGAATCTTATGAAACTGGCCTCTGCTAGTTGAGGCCAAGCCCTGAGAGCATTGAATATCGCTCTCAGTTCCAGAATGTTTATCGGGAGAAGAGACTCTTCCCGAGACCATAGTCCCTGAGCCTTCAGGGATTTCCAGACCGCGCCCCAGCCCACTAGACTGGCGTCGGTCGTGACGATGACCCACTCTGGTCTGCGGAAGCTCATTCCCTAGGACAGGTGGTCCAGGGTTAGCCACCAACGGAGTGAGTCTCTGGTCTTCTGATCTACTTGAATCACTGGAGACAAGTCTGTATAGTCCCCATTCCACTGTTTCAGCATGCACAGATGAATTCGCGCAAAAGGAACTATGTCCATTGCTGCAACCATCAATCCTACTACTTCCATGCACTGAGCTACGGAAGGACGAGGAATAGAATGAAGAACTTGACAAGCGTTTAGAAGTTTTGACTTTCTGACTTCTGTCAGGAAAATCCTCATTTCTAAAGAATCTATTATTGTTCCCAAGAAGGGAACTCTTGTCGACGGAGACAGGGAACTTTTTTCTATGTTCACCTTCCATCCGTGAGATCTGAGAAAGGCCAGAACGATGTCTGTGTGAGCCTTTGCTTTTGACAGGGACGACGCTTGTATTAGAATGTCGTCCAAGTACGGTACTACTGCAATGCCCCTTGGTCTTAGAACCGCTAGAAGGGATCCCAGTACCTTTGTGAAAATCCTTGGAGCAGTGGCTAACCCGAATGGGAGGGCCACAAACTGGTAATGTTTGTCCAGAAAGGCAAACCTTAGGAACTGATGATGTTCTTTGTGGATCGGAATATGTAGATACGCATCCTTTAGATCCACGGTAGTCATAAATTGACCTTCCTGAATTGTGGGTAGAATCGTTTGAATGGTTTCCATCTTGAACAATGGTACTCTGAGAAATTTGTTTAGGATCTTTAGATCCAGGATTGGTCTGAAAGTTCCCTCTTTCTTGGGAACCACAAACAGATTTGAGTAAAATCCCATTCCTTGTTCCGCCGTTGGAACTGGGTGTATCACTCCCATCTTTAACAGGTCTTCTACACAATGTAAGAATGCCTGTCTCTTTATTTGGTTTGAGGATAAGTGAGACATGTGAAACCTTCCCCTTGGGGGTAGTTCCTTGAATTCCAGAAGATAACCCTGAGAAACTATTTCTAGTGTCCAGGGATCCTGAACATCTCTTGCCCAAGCCTGAGCAAAGAGAGAGAGTCTGCCCCCTACTAGATCCAGTCCCGGATCGGGGGCTACTCCTTCATGCTGTTTTGTTAGCAGCAGCAGGCTTCTTGGCCTGCTTACCCTTGTTCCAGCCTTGCATCGGTTTCCAGGCTGGTTTGGATTGAGAGGCATTACCCTCTTGTTTAGAGGATGCAGAGTTAGAGGCCGGTCCGTTCCTGAAATTGCGAAAGGAACGAAAATTAGACTTATTCTTGGCTTTGAAAGGCCTATCTTGTGGGGGGGCATGGCCCTTTCCCCCAGTGATGTCTGAAATAATCTCTTTCAATTCTGGCCCAAAGAGGGTCTTACCCTTAAAGGGGATATTAAGTAATTTTGTCTTGGAAGATACATCCGCTGACCAAGACTTTAGCCAAAGCGCTCTGCGCGCCACAATTGCAAACCCTGAATTTTTCCCCGCTAATCTAGCTAGTTGCAAAGTGGCATCTAAAATAAAAGAATTAGCCAACTTGAGTGTGTGAACTCTGTCCATAACCTCCTCATACGGAGTCTCTCTACTGAGCGACTTTTCTAGTTCCTCGAACCAGAACCACGCTGCTGTAGTGACAGGAACAATGCACGAAATGGGTTGCAGGAGGTAACCTTGCTGTACAAAAATCTTTTTAAGCAAACCCTCCAATTTTTTATCCATAGGATCTTTGAAAGCACAATTATCCTCGATAGGAATAGTAGTGCGCTTGTTTAAAGTAGAAATTGCCCCCTCGACCTTAGGGACTGTCTGCCATAAGTCCTTTCTGGGGTCGACCATAGGAAATAATTTCTTAAATATAGGAGGGGGGACAAAAGGTATGCCAGGCTTCTCCCACTCCTTATTCACTATATCCGCCACCCGCTTGGGTATAGGAAAAGCGTCAGGGTGCACCGGAACCTCTAGGAACTTGTCCATCTTGCATAATTTTTCTGGAATGACCAGGTTGTCACAATCATCCAGAGTAGATTACACCTTGTTAAGCAGTGCGCGGAGATGCTCTAATTTAAATGTCACAACATCAGGTTCTGCTTGTTGAGAAATTTTACCTGAATCTGAAATTTCCCCATCCGACAAAACCTCCCTCATGACCCCTTCAGATTGGTGTGAGGGTATGACAGAGCAATTATCATCACCGCCCTCCTGCTCTACAGTGTTTAAAACAGAGCAATCACGCTTTCTCTGATATGCAGGCATTTTGGATAAAATATTTGCTATGGAGTTATCCATTACTGCCGTTAATTGTTGCATAGTAATAAGCATTGGCGCGCTAGAAGTACTAGGGGCCTCCTGCGTGGGCAAAACTGGTGTAGACACAGAAGGAGATGATGTAAAACTATGTCTACTCCCCTCATCTGATGAATCATCTTGGGCAACTTTACTATCTGTGGCAATACTGTCCTTACTTTGTTTGGACGCTATGGCACAATTATCACACAATTTTGAAGGGGGACACACATTGATCTTCAAACATATAAAAAACATAGCTTATCTGAAGGTGCAGACATGTTAAACAGGCTAAAAATTGTCAAAAAAGTACAAAAAAACGTTTTAAAACAAAACCGTTACTGTCTCTTTACATTTTAAACAGTGCACACTTTATTACTGAATATGTGAAAAAGTATGAAGGAATTTTTCAAAATTTACCACATTTTCACCACAGTGTCTTAAAGCATTCAAAGTATTGCACACCAATTTTCAGAGCTTTAACCCTTAAAATAAAGAAACCGGAGCCGGTTACAGTTTTAACCCCTCTACAGTCCCAGCTACAGCCTTTGCTGCGACTTTACCAAACCCAGGGGGGAATACGATACCAGATGAAGCCTTCTAGGAACTTTTCCAACTACTTTCAGATCCTCACACATGCATCCTCATGTCTTGCTCTCAAAAGTAACTGCGCATTAATGGCGCGAAAATGAGGCTCAGCCTACAACTGGGAAGGCCCTTCCTGACTGGAAAGGTGTCTAACACAGTGCCTGACGTTAAAAAACGTTCCCCAAGCTTATAAGTGTGAATTACAAGCATAAATATGTATAAAATGCCCAAATAAAGCAATCGATTTTGCCCATAAAAGTGTCTACCAGTTTTATAGCCCATATTAAGCCCTTTATTCTGTTTGAGACTAAAAAAATGGCTTACCGGTCCCCATGAGGGGAAATGACAGCCTTCCAGCATTACACAGTCTTGTTAGAAATATGGCTAGTCATACCTTAAGCAGAAAAGTCTGCTAACTGTTTCCCCCAACTGAAGTTACTTCATCTCAACAGTCCTATGTGGAAACAGCAAACGATTTTAGTTACTGTCTGCTAAAATCATCTTCCTCTCACAAACAGAACTCTTCATCTTTTTCTGTTTCAGAGTAAATAGTACATACCAGCACTATTTTAAAATAACAAACTCTTGATAGTAGAATTAAAAAACTACAACTAAACACCACATACTCTTAACCATCTCCGAGGAGATGTTGCCTGTGCAACGGCAAAGAGAATGACTGGGGTGGGCGGAGCCTAGGAGGGACTATATGGCCAGCTTTGCTGGGACTCTTTGCCATTTCCTGTTGGGGAAGAGATATTCCCACAAGTAAGGATGACGCCGTGGACCGGACACACCAATGTTGGAGAAATGTGTACTGCGCCTGTAAGAAATAAAAAAAACGCAACAATTTTTTCTCAAACTGCACTAAAACGTGTAAAAACAATTAAATATAATAATTCAATTGGCCCAAACATTATTGCACCCTATAAGTAAAAGGTGAAATTACCCTCTAAGAGACATTTTAAATAAAAAAATATATCTTAACAGAAAAAATGACCCCTGCACCTCGCCACAGCTCTGCTGTGGCGCCTACCTGCCCCCAGGGTACTGAAAAATTACTCGACAACGATCCGGTGATCAGAACACAACTTTACTTAAAATCTTCTAACAAGAAACTGCAGCCCTAATGACTTTAACTAATAAATATATAAATGTCAAGCTACCTCTCCCAGTGTCAAGCCCCAATACAGATATGTCAAAGCAATATGTATAAAACACAGGAATTTCAGTAACACCCTCAGTGATACAGGTCTACTCCTTGCAGGGAAACATGTCAGCCAGTTCTGATATAACAAGTCTCCTCAGAAAGACTGAACATACCTCAATGCTGTTTGTAGCATGACACCGTTCTCCACACTGAAGATTTCTCTTGCACTACCTTCAGAAGCTCTGTGGGAACCAAAATGGATCTTAGTTACATCTGCGAAGATCATCAACCTCAGGGCAGAAATCTTCTTCATTCCATATCTCCCTGAGGAAAATAGTACTCACCGGTACCATTTAAAATAAAAAACTTCTTGATTGAAGAATCTAAAACTAACACCTCACTTTACCTCTTCCTGTTACTAACACAGGCAAAGAGAATGACTGGGGGTGGAGGGAAGGGAGGAGCTATATATATATATATATATATATATATATATATATATATATATATACACAGCTCTGCTGTGTTCTCTTTGCCACTTCCTGTTAGCAGGAGGTTAATATCCCACAAGTAAGGATGAAATCTGTGGACTCGTATCTTGTAGAAGAAATAAGACATGCCTAAAGGGACAGGAAACACAAAATCTTTCTTTCATGATTCAGATAGAGAATACATTTTAAACTAGCAATTTACTATCAATTTTGCTTCCTTCTCTTGATATCTTTTATTGAAGGAGCAGCAATGCACTACTGGGAGCTAGCTGAACACATAAAACCAATTAAGAGAGGCATATATGTACAGCCACCAATCAGCAGCTAGCTCTCCTGAGCCTACCTAGGTATGCCTTTTATCAAAGGATACCAAGAGGAATAAGCAAATTAGATAATAGAAGTAAATTGGAAAGTTGTTTAAAATTGTATTCTCCATCTGAATCATGAAAAAAAATTGGGTTTCATGTCCCTTTAAATAACCAAAAAAAACGACATGCTCTAATCCGTTACAGCATGTAATTTTAAGATTTGAGGCATACGCACATATGCTCTGATGGCCCGTGCACCAATATTCAAGTTTAGAGAGCTATCTGTGGTATTATGTCTGTAAATACTTAATGTGTGTCATAAATGCACGGGCCCTCCCAGCATATGTGCGTATGCCTTTGAAAAACAGTAAGTTTACTGCAAAAATGTTTCCATCTAAAATTGAAATGCATCAATGCACAGTTTTGACCTTTCTATTCCTTGAACTACAAATTCTCTTTAGAAGAGGTGTTATTTAATAACTGGATCGGGTAATTCCCAAGCATCTCACTTACATGTAGTGTAACGGAAACTGTGGTTATTTTCACAAGACGTAGTGTCTGAGATTGTGTGATATGACAAAAAATGGCTCTCTGTCCACCTCACTGTAAAGAGAAAAGGTACGCGATACCCCATACGTAGGACCAGCTGAGAAGTGTAAACAGGAATGACTCAGAGCAGGGACTGAAAGACATTTGAGACATGAAACACAAAATTAAAGTTTCTTAATTCATTTAGTTTTTAAAATTGCAAGTTCTTTCAATGTATTTGTTACCAAATTTACTTTGTTCTCATGGTATCTTTTCTTGAAAAGCATACTTATGTAGGTTTAGAGAGGCCAAAAGGCTAAACCTAAACCTGTAAACTAGATTTTCAAAGTGCTGCAAATTGCCTGACTGGCAGGTTAAAGAATTTGCTTTTTGGTCTCTCTACGGCGCATTGGACAAAAGCACAATTTTTACAAAAAATAAAGAGGGTTTAAATGTTCTCTTAAACACACAGTTATATAGAAGCAATAGTACAATAATAAAATGCTCTTAACACATTATAGCATTTTCTCTCTTATGTTCCTTTTAAGTGATAATGACTAATCAAACAAATATAAAAGTATTGTAGATATATATACACACACACCACAACATTTAAAATTAGGGGGAGGCAAAAAGTGAGTTTAAAATCCTCCACTACGCACAAAATATAGAAAATAGCTCATATTGTTTAGTTCATTAACAAATCTAGACAGGGCAGAAGACTTGTTTTTTCCCACAGAAAACCTCTGAATTACATTGTTTCCAATGCAGCAAAGGATTCTGGGTAAGATATGCAAATGAGGTTCACAATGACACACTTTTTTACTTCAAGTCTGCTTTTGGGCAGACTCCCTTTACGCCAAAGCATCGCTGTTCACACAGCTTATAAGCTTAGCTGGGGTTAGTGCAGTGATTCAGAACCATTCCAGGACAGCCTGGCAATCAATGTTCCAATCAAAAGTCATGTTTTAATTAGCGTGACATTTTGGGGTGGTGCCCCTTTCATCAGACAGATATAAAGTGTACAATATAAAACTTACCCCTTATATAGCCCACCAACAAGTATGTAACTAATCAGTGTGGCAACACTCCGGCGTCATCCGTGCGCAACTGTGCATGCGCAGGAATGATTACGGCAAGCCGAACAGACCAGAAAACAAAGCAAAAATGGAGAAATGACAAACCACAGTTAACACCGTAACCTAGCAACTGGTGGTTACAAGATAAAGACAGAATCATGGTATTGATCAGTACGTCCAAAACATAAGTGTGTTAAGACATAAGCCATAAAGCAGAATTATACCTCCTGATCCGCTACCTGTGGATACTTAACAAGGAGACTGCCTCAGCAGCAAACCTATGGTAGAGCTAAACTACCAGTGTGGGATAGGTTTACTATCCCTGCAGTCACAAGTAGTGAACCTGTCCACCTGTAATAGCTAACTGCAATAATGCATCACATGGCAAAATGTAACATTACAAAAGAGAATTCTTGTGCAATGCTGCCCCCTGCTCAACCAATTGTGCTAGAGTAGGGAATATTAATCACCCCGAATGAGTGTACCGGGCTGATTGATCTCGCC
The DNA here is from genome assembly GCF_027579735.1 of Bombina bombina. Lineage (NCBI taxonomy): Eukaryota > Metazoa > Chordata > Amphibia > Anura > Bombinatoridae > Bombina > Bombina bombina. The sequence continues at coordinate 49,699,488 of NC_069510.1, read as the reverse complement.
AGGTGGCAGAGAGAAAAAAAAAGAGGTTTCTGCTTCTGAAATATGTGACTGTGAACCTACTCCCCATAGCCAAAAAAAGCTGTGAATGCAGCTTAAAGGGATACTAAACACAATTTTTTCAACAGTACTGTCTAGATCCCTTAATGCACTTTAACCCTAACTGGCCTGACCTTATCTTCCCTGGGATAATTACTCCTAACTCTGAAGTTCCCAACACAAAAGAAACCTAACACCCTAATTCCCCAATTTATAAAAAAAAGCAGACGCAGTTGCCTCCAAATAGGGAAATTTGTTTTCCAATCAGAATTGCTAAATTTTCTGCAAATAGAGGAAGAATTACATACAAAAAAACTGAATTTTGGCAAGAATCAAAAGACTTGGAAGAGATCCTGTTGCTAATGGCTGGAAGAGGCTGAAGACCTTAAAGGGATAGTCTAGTCAAAATTAAACTTTCACGATTCAGATGGAGCATGCAATTTTAAGCAACGTTCTAATTGACCCCTTTTATCATTTTTTCTTTGTTCTCGTGCTATCTTTATTTAAAAAAGCAGCAATGTAAAGCTTAGGAGCAGACCCATTTTAGGTTCAGCACCCTGGATAGCGTTTGCTACACTTAGACACCAATAAGCAAGCATAACCCAGGTTCTGAACCAAAAATGGGCCGTCTAAGCTTTACATTGCTGCTTTTTATAAATAAAGATAGCAAGAAAACAAAGAAAAATTGATAATAAGAGCAAATTAGAAAGCTGCTTAAAATTGCATGCTCTATCTGAATCATGAAAGAAAAAAATTATTGGGGATTGTATCCCTTTAATAAATATAGTCATATGTAGAGCATTATACAGGCCATGACAATGCAAAACACAATTTTAAAATGACACTGATGCTCCTGACAGGGAAGGTGCCACTTTGCACATGTCAGATTTAGAATTCTGTCTCAGGGGTGACGATGAATAAACAGACTGTGTCAAATCAGCAGTGACAGAATAGGGATTTAAATCCCTCAGCACATACGTCTGTAATGTGAAGATCTGCAGGAGATGGAACGCTGTCAGTAATCTTTTATATGTTTTGCCACTTCACTTTGTAGGGATTATTGAAACACAAACACCCAAATAAAAAGTTGAAGGATCATTCAAGTATTTTTGTTTTGTTTTCCTTTTTTATATTCTATTCTATTGTTTTTATTATTATTAATAATAAAAAGAATAGTTTAGTCAAAAAAATTTTAACTTTTGTGATTCAGACAGAGCAGGCAATTTTAAGCAACTTTCTAATTTAGTCCTATTATAATCTTTTCTTCGTTCTCTTGCTATCTTTATTTGAATGTAAGCATAGGAGCCGGCCCATTTTTGGTTCCACACCTGGGTAGCACTTTCTTATTGGTATCTAAATGTAGCCACCAATCAGCAAGCTCTACCCAGGTGCAGAACCAAAAATGGTCCGGCTCCTTATCTTAGATTCAAATAAAGATGCCAAGAGAACGAAGAAAAATTGATAAAAAGAGTAAATTAGAAAGTTGCTTAAAATCGCATGCTCTATCTGAATCATGAAAGTTTAATTTTGACTAGACTATCCCTTTAATGTTCCTGTGCTGCTGAAATAAAAATCATTTTCATGGTTTCTATTGAGTATCACGGTGCCCAATTAGAGCAGCGGATGTTGCTCTAATCAGCCAATGAGCAATGTGCCCTAAGGTTTGCAGTGTTCTAATAGATTAACATATTAGCAGAGTCTGAACATTATTAGAACAATGTTAAAGTGACCATACATCCTGGTTTTTCCGCAACAGTTCCGTATTTAGAGCCTCCATCCCTAATTTTAATGGATAATTAGGAACACAAAAATTTTGCTCCAGTGTCCCAAATAGTCTCGAATTAATCCCCCACAGCTGGTCCCACAACTGTACAGCAGGCCACTGTGGGGATGTACTAGGCGCAGTTTTAAAAAATACATATATTTTTAAAAAGAAGAATTTGCCAGTGGGTTGGCCACCCAAGTTCTTGTGCTAAATATTTAGAGCAAGTACGGGGGGTGAATTAGTATGTTGTTACACAGCATAGATAGGAGGTGAAGAGCGGCAGTGCAGCTCCACATGTTGTTAGGACCATCCTGGACTTGGACTCTCAGAGGTAAGTGCAGTGGGGTGATCTGCAACATTGATTGTCTAATTATATTATATTCCCCTTCCTCCTCTGTGTCCTCTCCCTCGCTCCCTGTCCATCCCTCTCTGTGTCCGCTCACTCTCTCTTGTTCTGTGTCCTCCTTCCTCGCGCTCCGGCCGCCCACTTCAAAAGTATATTTCTTTGTGAGCTAATGATTTGAACCAATGGGCGCTCTAGCTATACGGCACTCACACATTTATTTATTTTTTGTAACTAGAGCACTGACTGAAGAACAGTTCAAATCATAAACTGACCAAAAAAAAAAACTTTTGAAGTGGCGGCCAGAGCGTTGGGTATTTGAATTTCAGCGCTACGTTAAAAAGTTATAGTGCATCTTTATTACAACTGATGAATTAAACTACATCTAAAATATCACTAACATTCCAGATCTGTTTATACAAAGGGGAACATTTACCATCAATTTTAAGGACCATTAAACATGATATTTCAAAAATGCATAAATGTTTCATTATTGCAAGTGAAACATTATTGCAATATACAGTCATTATTATTTTTTTTACTTTTGTTGCAAAATACATCTAAAATGTGTGCTTGTTTTACTTTATCCCAGGGAGGTTTGGGTTAATACTTTTATGCAATTTATGTAAGCTTTTGTTTACTTCACCCTCTCACCTTAGATTCTCAGCACTCACATGTTTGTAAAGGATGGATTATCAGTTTTGCATCAACAATCATGATAGGAGAATCTTTCTGTGCAATAGTAATTAAGTTGAATCAGTGCTAAACCCCCTTAATCCCTTAAAGCAAATGTCGACTTTCACGAATGAAAGCCCTTTTTTGTTTTTTTAAATACCATTAAAAACAGGGGCACTTTAATTCATGAACGTTTACATTGAAGCCGTTCTTTAAAATACTTACCTTTGATTCCTAGCAAGCGTGGAACACTGGAGCAGCGATTCCCCCGCCTCCAGCTTGTCTCTTCTTACATCAGAAATGACGCATCCGGCTTCCTCCAATAACGGCTTCCCCCCAGAGCAAACATTGCCTGAGGCCACGCCGTGATTGGAGGAAGCCGGATTCGTCATTTCTGAAGTAAGGAGAGACGTCCTGGGGGCGGAGGAATCTCTGCTCCGGTGTTCCACGCTTGCTAGGAATAAAAGGTAAGTATTTTAAAATAACGGCTTCAATGTAAACTTTCATGAATGAAAGTGCCCCTGTTTTTAATAGTATTTTTAAAAACAGGGCTTTCATTCGTGAAAGTTAACATTCACTTTAAGGACCCAAGGACGTCTTACAAAAACATAATTTATGTAAGAACTTACCTGATAAATTCATTTCTTTCATATTAACAAGAGTCCATGAGCTAGTGACGTATGGGATATACATTCCTACCAGGAGGGGCAAAGTTTCCCAAACCTTAAAATGCCTATAAATACACCCCTCACCACACCCACAAATCAGTTTAACGAATAGCCAAGAAGTGGGGTGATAAGAAAAAAAGTGCGAAGCATATAAAATAAGGAATTGGAATAATTGTGCTTTATACAAAAAAATCATAACCACCACAAAAAAGGGTGGGCCTCATGGACTCTTGTTAATATGAAAGAAATGAATTTATCAGGTAAGTTCTTACATAAATTATGTTTTCTTTCATGTAATTAACAAGAGTCCATGAGCTAGTGACGTATGGGATAATGACTACCCAAGATGTGGATCTTTCCACACAAGAGTCACTAGAGAGGGAGGGATAAAATAAAGACAGCCAATTCCTGATGAAAATAATCCACACCCAAAATAAAGTTTAACGAAAAACATAAGCAGAAGATTCAAACTGAAACCGCTGCCTGAAGAACTTTTCTACCAAAAACTGCTTCAGAAGAAGAAAATACATCAAAATGGTAGAATTTAGTAAAAGTATGCAAAGAGGACCAAGTTGCTGCTTTGCAGATCTGGTCAACCGAAGCTTCATTCCTAAACGCCCAGGAAGTAGATACTGACCTAGTAGAATGAGCTGTAATTCTCTGAGGCGGAATTTTACCCGACTCAACATAGGCAAGATGAATTAAAGATTTCAACCAAGATGCCAAAGAAATGGCAGAAGCTTTCTGGCCTTTCCTAGAACCGGAAAAGATAACAAATAGACTAGAAGTCTTACGGAAAGATTTCGTAGCTTCAACATAATATTTCAAAGCTCTAACAACATCCAAAGAATGCAACGATTTCTCCTTAGAATTCTTAGGATTAGGACATAATGAAGGAACCACAATTTCTCTACTAATGTTGTTGGAATTCACAACTTTAGGTAAAAATTCAAAAGAAGTTCGCAACACCGCCTTATCCTGATGAAAAATCAGAAAAGGAGACTCACAAGAAAGAGCAGATAATTCAGAAACTCTTCTAGCAGAAGAGATGGCCAAAAGGAACAAAACTTTCCAAGAAAGTAATTTAATGTCCAATGAATGCATAGGTTCAAACGGAGGAGCTTGAAGAGCTCCCAGAACCAAATTCAAACTCCAAGAAGGAGAAATTGACTTAATGAAAGGTTTTATACGAACCAAAGCTTGTACAAAACAATGAATATCAGGAAGAATAGCAATCTTTCTGTGAAAAAGAACAGAAAGAGCGGAGATTTGTCCTTTCAAAGAACTTGCGGACAAACCCTTATCTAAACCATCCTGAAGAAACTGTAAAATTCTCGGTATTCTAAAAGAATGCCAAGAAAAATGATGAGAAAGACACCAAGAAATATAAGTCTTCCAGACTCTATAATATATCTCTCGAGATACAGATTTACGAGCCTGTAACATAGTATTAATCACGGAGTCAGAGAAACCTCTTTGACCCAGAATCAAGCGTTCAATCTCCATACCTTTAAATTTAAGGATTTCAGATCCGGATGGAAAAAAGGACCTTGCGACAGAAGGTCTGGTCTTAACGGAAGAGTCCATGGTTGGCAAGATGCCATCCGGACAAGATCCGCATACCAAAACCTGTGAGGCCATGCCGGAGCTATTAGCAGAACAAACGAGCATTCCCTCAGAATCTTGGAGATTACTCTTGGAAGAAGAACTAGAGGCGGAAAGATATAGGCAGGATGATACTTCCAAGGAAGTGATAATGCATCCACTGCCTCCGCCTGAGGATCCCGGGATCTGGACAGATACCTGGGAAGTTTCTTGTTTAGATGAGAGGCCATCAGATCTATCTCTGGGAGCCCCCACATTTGAACAATCTGAAGAAATACCTCTGGGTGAAGAGACCATTCGCCCGGATGCAACGTTTGGCGACTGAGATAATCCGCTTCCCAATTGTCTACACCTGGGATATGAACCGCAGAGATTAGACAGGAGCTGGATTCCGCCCAAACCAAAATTCGAGATACTTCTTTCATAGCCAGAGGACTGTGAGTCCCTCCTTGATGATTGATGTATGCCACAGTTGTGACATTGTCTGTCTGAAAACAAATGAACGATTCTCTCTTCAGAAGAGGCCAAAACTGAAGAGCTCTGAAAATTGCACGGAGTTCCAAAATATTGATCGGTAATCTCACCTCCTGAGATTCCCAAACTCCTTGTGCCGTCAGAGATCCCCACACAGCTCCCCAACCTGTGAGACTTGCATCTGTTGAAATTACAGTCCAGGTCGGAAGAACAAAAGAAGCCCCCTGAATTAAACGAAGGTGATCTGTCCACCACGTTAGAGAGTGTCGAACAATCGGTTTTAAAGATATTAATTGATATATCTTCGTGTAATCCCTGCACCATTGGTTCAGCATACAGAGCTGAAGAGGTCGCATGTGAAAACGAGCAAAGGGGATCGCGTCCGATGCAGCAGTCATAAGACCTAGAATTTCCATGCATAAGGCTACCGAAGGGAATGATTGAGACTGAAGGTTTCGACAAGCTGTAATCAATTTTAGACGTCTCTTGTCTGTTAAAGACAGAGTCATGGACACTGAATCTATCTGGAAACCCAGAAAGGTTACCCTTGTTTGAGGAATCAAAGAACTTTTTGGTAAATTGATCCTCCAACCATGATCTTGAAGAAACAACACAAGTCGATTCGTATGAGACTCTGCTAAATGTAAAGACTGAGCAAGTACCAAGATATCGTCCAAATAAGGAAATACCACAATACCCTGTTCTCTGATTACAGACAGAAGGGCACCGAGAATCTTTGTGAAAATTCTTGGAGCTGTAGCAAGGCCAAACGGTAGAGCCACAAATTGGTAATGCTTGTCTAGAAAAGAGAATCTCAGGAACTGATAATGATCTGGATGAATCGGAATATGCAGATATGCATCCTGTAAATCTATTGTGGACATATAATTCCCTTGCTGAACAAAAGGCAATATAGTCCTTACAGTTACCATCTTGAACGTTGGTATCCTTACATAACGATTCAATAATTTTAGATCCAGAACTGGTCTGAAGGAATTCTCCTTCTTTGGTACAATGAAGAGATTTGAATAAAACCCCATCCCCTGTTCCGGAACTGGAACTGGCATAATTACTCCAGCCAACTCTAGATCTGAAACACAATTCAGAAATGCTTGAGCTTTCGCTGGATTTACTGGGACACGGGAAAGAAAAAATCTCTTTGCAGGAGGTCTCATCTTGAAACCAATTCTGTACCCTTCTGAAACAATGTTCTGAATCCAAAGATTGTGAACAGAATTGATCCAAATTTCTTTGAAAAAACGTAACCTGCCCCCTACCAGCTGAACTGGAATGAGGGCCGTACCTTCATGTGAACTTAGAAGCAGGCTTTGCCTTTCTAGCAGGCTTGGATTTATTCCAGACTGGAGATGGTTTCCAAACTGAAACTGCTCCTGAGGACGAAGGATCAGGCTTTTGTTCTTTGTTGAAACGAAAGGAACAAAAACGATTGTTAGCCCTGTTTTTACCTTTAGATTTTTTATCCTGTGGTAAAAAAGTTCCTTTCCCACCAGTAACAGTTGAAATAATAGAATCCAACTGAGAACCAAATAATTTGTTTCCCTGGAAAGAAATGGAAAGTAGAGTTGATTTAGAAGCCATATCAGCATTCCAAGTCTTAAGCCATAAAGCTCTTCTGGCTAAGATAGCCAGAGACATAAACCTAACATCAACTCTAATAATATCAAAAATGGCATCACAGATAAAATTATTAGCATGCTGGAGAAGAATAATAATATCATGAGAATCACGATTTGTTACTTGTTGCGCTAGAGTTTCCAACCAAAAAGTTGAAGCTGCAGCAACATCAGCCAATGATATAGCAGGTCTAAGAAGATTACCTGAACACAGATAAGCTTTTCTTAGAAAAGATTCAATTTTTCTATCTAAAGGATCCTTAAACGAGGTACCATCTGACGTAGGAATGGTAGTACGTTTAGCAAGGGTAGAAATAGCCCCATCAACTTTAGGGATTTTGTCCCAAAATTCTAACCTGTCAGGCGGAACAGGATATAATTGCTTAAAACGTTTAGAAGGAGTAAATGAATTACCCAATTTATCCCATTCTTTGGAAATTACTGCAGAAATAGCATTAGGAACAGGAAAAACTTCTGGAATAACCGCAGGAGCTTTAAAAACCTTATCCAAACGTATAGAATTAGTATCAAGAGGACTAGAATCCTCTATTTCTAAAGCAATTAGTACTTCTTTAAGTAAAGAGCGAATAAATTCCATCTTAAATAAATATGAAGATTTATCAGCATCAATCTCTGAGATAGAATCCTCTGAACCAGAAGAGTCCAAAGAATCAGAATGATGGTGTTCATTTAAAAATTCATCTGTAGAGAGAGAAGATTTAAAAGACTTTTTACGTTTACTAGAAGGAGAAATAACAGACAAAGCCTTCTTTATGGATTCAGAAACAAAATCTCTTATGTTATCAGGAACATTCTGCACCTTAGATGTTGAGGGAACTGCAACAGACAATGGTACATTACTAAAGGAAATATTATCTGCTTTAACAAGTTTGTCATGACAATTATTACAAACAACAGCTGGAGGAATAGCTACCAAAAGTTTACAGCAGATACACTTAGCTTTGGTAGATCCAGCAGGCAGTGGTTTTCCTGTAGTATCTTCTGGCTCAGATGCAACGTGAGACATCTTGCAATATGTAAGAGAAAAAACAACACATAAAGCAAAATAGATCAAATTCCTTATAAGACAGTTTCAGGAATGGGAAAGAATGCCAAATATCAAGCTTCTAGCAACCAGAAGCAAATGAAAAATGAGACTGAAATAATGTGGAGACAAAAGCGACGCCCATATTTTTTAGCGCCAAATAAGACGCCCACATTATTTGGCGCCTAAAAGCTTTTGGCGCCAAAAATGACGCCACATCCGGAACGCCGACATTTTTGGCGCAAAATAACGTCAAAAAATGACGCAACTTCCGGCGACACGTATGACGCCGGAAACGGAAAAGAATTTTTGCGCCAAAAAAGTCCGCGCCAAGAATGACGCAATAAAATGAAGCATTTTCAGCCCCCGCGAGCCTAACAGCCCACAGGGAAAAAAGTCAAATTTTTGAGGTAAGAAAAATATGATAATTCAATGCATAATCCCAAATATGAAACTGACTGTCTGAAAATAAGGAAAGTTGAACATTCTGAGTCAAGGCAAATAAATGTTTGAATACATATATTTAGAACTTTATAAATAAAGTGCCCAACCATAGCTTAGAGTGTCACAGAAAATAAGACTTACTTACCCCAGGACACTCATCTACATGTTTGTAGAAAGCCAAACCAGTACTGAAACGAGAATCAGTAGAGGTAATGGTAAATATAAGAGTATATCGTCGATCTGAAAAGGGAGGTAAGAGATGAATCTCTACGACCGATAACAGAGAACCTTATGAAATAGACCCCGTAGAAGGAGATCACTGCATTCAATAGGCAATACTCTCTTCACATCCCTCTGACATTCACTGCACGCTGAGAGGAAAACCGGGCTCCAACTTGCTGCGGAGCGCATATCAACGTAGAATCTAGCACAAACTTACTTCACCACCTCCCTTGGAGGCAAAGTTTGTAAAACTGATTTGTGGGTGTGGTGAGGGGTGTATTTATAGGCATTTTAAGGTTTGGGAAACTTTGCCCCTCCTGGTAGGAATGTATATCCCATACGTCACTAGCTCATGGACTCTTGCTAATTACATGAAAGAAAACCGGTCGTTAAGGATCAAGGACGTACCTTGTACATCCTCAGGTAATCTGAGCGCTGAAAGCGATCGAGATCTTTTCCAGCCGCTCTAACAGTACTGCAGCAATGCTTCGATGTCCAGGCATCCTGCAATACTGTTCCCGACTGCCGGGGCCCCGGATTGATCACTCCCCACGAGTGATCACTTCCGGTTTCGCTCCACGTGGAACCCGGCAGTCTAGCAGAGTGTCTGAAGCGATTGGACAGGCTTTCGATGCTCTGCTTGTGTGCTGAGTGCAGCGGTGGGTCAAGGCACTCAGTAAGTATTAAAAATATATATATATATTTTTTAATATAAAAGCCCCATATAGCCCCCCCACCCGGCTTCAAAGATGGCAGTGCCTATTGTATCATGGGGCTTCTGGCAGGCTAGGGTCATCCAATCTGAGCTTGCTCCTATAATTAAATTATTTTTAATAATAAAATATCTCATGTGATCATGTCAATAATTGTAAATATTGACTCTGACCAGTGTGGATCTCCCTACCTATCCTCACTTGCATTTTTGTGGGAGAGAGAGAGAGATTTTAAGCAACTTTCTAATTTACTCCTATTATCAATTTTTCTTCGTTCCCTTGCTATTTTTATTAAAAAAAAAAAAAACAGGAATGTAAAGCTTAGGAGCCGGCCCATTTTTGGATTCAGAACCTGGGTTACGCTTGCTTATTGGTGACTAAATGTAGCCACCAATAAGCAAGCACTATCCAGGGTGCTGAACCTAAAATGGGCTGGCTCCTAAGCTTTACATTTCTGCTTTTTTAATAAAGATTGCAAGAGAACGAAGAAAATTGATAATGGGAGTAAATTAGAAAGTTGCTTAACCCCTTAGTGACCAGATCATTTTTAAAATTTTCTTACCGTTTGGGACCAGGGCTGTGTTTACATTTCTGCGGTGTTTGTGTTTAGCTGTAATTTTCCTCTTACTCATTTACTGTACCCACACATATTATATACCGTTTTTCTCGCCATTAAATCGACTTTCTAAAGATACCATTATTTTCATCATCCTATATAATAAAAGGCCGTGTGTTTTTTTTCAAAGCTGTCATGCGCAGTAGAGACTGCGCGCAAGGACAAACCCACCTGGCCTTCCAACTGACCTGGCACCTGGCGTCAGCGTGTGGTGGAGTGGGCGTGGACGGGCGCGACGTGGACGGGACCAGGCGTGATGTGGGCGTGGCCAGATGCCGAGCCGACTGCCGAGACAGAGAGCTCAACTTCCAGCCTGAGTTCCAAGCACAGGAGCGTGCTGTGATTAACTTACATGGGGCACATGGTGAGGCTCTGATTGGCTGAAAGAGCTGCCAGTGTGTGAAAAATAACACAAAAAAATGACTACCCAAAAGTTTGACAAAGACTTGTGGTTGAATTAGTGCATGGAAAGTGTTAAAATACCAGCTTTTCAAATACCCTAGGGTATCTACGTTTCAAAAATATATGGTTTGATGGGGGTAAGTTACATTGGCCAGCTTCAGAAATGTCCCAAATAGGACAGGGGTGCATGATGACCATATGTCAATGTAATTTTCGCTAATTTTGGGGGAAAAAATGGTTTGGAAATAGCAAAGTGCTACTTGTATTTATTGCCATATAACTTGCAAAAAAACGAAAGAAAATGTAAAAATTGGGAATTTCTAAACTCAGGACAAAATTTAGAAACTATTTAGCATGGGTGTTTTTTGGTGGTTGTAGATGTGTAACAGATTTTGGGGGTCAAAGTTAGAAAAAGTGTGTGTTTTTTTAAAAAAAATTCATCATATTTTACATTTTTTTATAGTAAATTATAAGACACTAGTCCTAAAGCCTGTGTACACGGGCCATTTTTTGCAGTACAGCGGTCCCACCCCTTGCTCTCTCTCTCTATCCCCCCTCTCTTTTGCTCTATCTTTCTCCCCTCTCTTTTGCTCTCTCTTTCCCCCCCTCTCTTTTGCTCTCTCTATCCCCCCCTCTCTTCTGCTCTCTCTCTCCCCCCCCTCTCTTTTGCTCTCTCTCCCTTCCCCCCTCTCTTTTGTGCTCTCTCCCTTCCCCCCTCTCTTTTGTGCTCTCTCTTCCCCCCTCTCTTTTGCTCTCTCTCTTCCCCCCTCTTGTTTGCTCTCTCTCCTCTCTTTTGCGCTCTCTCCCTCCTCTCTTTTGCGCTCTCTCCCTCCTCTCTTTTGCGCTCTCTCCCTCCTCTCTTTTGCGCTCTCTCCCTCCTCTCTTTTGCGCTCTCTCCCTCCTCTCTTTTTTGCGCTCTCTCCCCCTCTCTTTTTTGCGCTCTCTCCCCCCTCTCTCTTTTGCGCTCTCTGCCCCCTCTCTTTTGCGCTCTCTCCCCCCTCTCTCTTTTGCGCTCTCTCCCCCCTCTCTCTTTTGCGCTCTCTCCCCCCTCTCTCTTTTGCGCTCTCTCCCCCCTCTCTTTTGCTCTCTCTCCCCCCTCTCTTTTGCTGTCTCTCTCCCCCCTCTCTTTTGCTGTCTCTCTCCCCCCTCTCTTTTGCTGTCTCTCTCCCCCCTCTCTTTTGCTGTCTCTCTCCCCCCTCTCTTTTGCTGTCTCTCTCCCCCCTCTCTTTTGCTGTCTCTCTCCCCCCCTCTCTTTTGCTGTCTCTCTCCCCCCTCTCTTTTGCTGTCTCTCTCCCCCCTCTCTTTTGCTGTCTCTCTCCCCCCTCTCTTTTGCTGTCTCTCTCCCCCCTCTCTTTTGCTGTCTCTCTCCCCCCTCTCTTTTGCTGTCTCTCTCCCCCCTCTCTTTATCCCCCCTCTCTTTATCCCCCCTCTCTTTATCCCCCCTCTCTTTATCCCCCCTCTTCTGCTCTCTATATCCCCCCTCTTTAGAGCTCTCTGTCTCAGCAGTCGGCCACGGAATCTGGCCCCGTCTGTATCACACCCGCCCCCGCCCGTGTCACATCACGTCTGGTCCCGTCCACGTCGCACCCGCCCAGCCACGCCCACTCCACCACAGGCTGACGCCAGATGCCAGGTCAGTTGGAAGGCCAGGTGTGTTTGTCCTTGCGCGCAGTCTCTACTGTGCATGACAGCTTTGGACAAACACACGGCCTTTTATTATATAGGATGATGAAAATAATGGTATCTTTAGAAAGTCCATTTAATGGCGAGAAAAACGGTATATAATATGTGTGGGTACAGTAAACGAGTATATAAACGGTATATAATATGTGTGGGTACAGTAAATGAGTAAGAGGAAAATTACAGCTAAACACAAACACCGCAGAAATGTAAAAACAGCCCTGGTCCCAAACGGTAAGAAATTTAAAAAAATGGTCTGGTCACTAAGGGGTTAAGCAACTTTCTAATTTACTCCCATTATCAATTTTCTTTGTTCTCTTGCAATCTTTATTAAAAAAGCAGAAACGTAAAGCTTAGGAGCCAGCCCATTTTAGGTTCCGCACCCTGGATAGTGCTTGCTTATTGGTGGCTACATTTAGTCACCAATAAGCAAGCGTAACCCAGGTTCTGAACCCAAAAATGGGCTGGCTCCTAAGCTTTACATTCCTGTTTGTTTTTTTTAAATAAAGATAGCAAGAGAATGAAGAAAAATTGATAATAGGAATAAATTAGAAAGTTGCTTAAAATTGTATGCTCTGAGTCATTAAATATTTTTTGGGGGATAAACTAAACTGTCCCTTTAATGATAGATTTACTGTCAGTTTAATAGTTATTTTAATTCACCATGTTACAATAAAACCTTAAAAAATAAAATGTTATCCACAGACACTGTGGTTCTTACCATATTCAGACGCACATGATATGCAGTGGACAAAGCAAAGAATCTCTAATAAAGCCATTAAGCACTATTGAACCAATGAAGCGTATCTTCTCAGTGTATTACAACCAGCTGCGTCAGAGACTGTATTCTTTATTTTTCAGCTGCAACAGAAAACAAGACAATTACCGATAAATACAGATCTAAGTAACTGCTGTATACAAAATAATGAGCCATTTTAGTGAAATAATCAGGAGTCATTTATTCACATGTATGCCTATTATGCTTTTTCTTTCTTTTTTTGCCTACTGTAAAAAACCTAATTAAAGGGACACTGTAAAATGATCCTCCCCTTCAATGTCGTTTCATTGATCTTTTTTACAAGCCGGAGTTTATTAAAGGGACAGACTACAGAAGAATTTTTATTGTTTTAAAAGATAGATACAATTTATTACCCATTCCCTAGTTTTGCATAACCAACACAGTTATAATAATACGCTTTTTACCTCTGTAATTACCTTGTATCTAAGCTTTTGAAATAAGGGGGCAGTCTGTTGTTTCGATGTAGATAAATTAACCATGTAATTTTTTTTTAAAAATTGCTTTACCTTTGTTACTTAAAAAAATAAATACTGTTGTATGTAAACAGGAAACGTACTCATAAAGTAATCTCCCAGTGGAGGGAGACATTTTTTGTATCTGCTCATTACATCTGCCACCTATAAATAGCTATATAGCATTTCAATAACTATTAGACTTTTTAAATATAGAATGAAATCACATGAACAGGGTCAGCAGATTTAAATTGGCATGTCCTTGAGAACAATAGGTAATGGTTTTAATTTGCGAAAACATGCTATTTCAAATATAAAAATAAAAATGAAGGAACGATTCCCCATACATTTATTAAGCAGCAGCAGGTATACAAGTAATTTAGAATATATTAAAGAGGGGGGGATTGAAGTAGTGTTCCTTTAAATGGACACTGAACCCACATTTTTTTCTTTTATGATTTAGATAGAGCATGCAATTTTAAGCAAATTTCTAATTTACTCCTATTATCAAATTTTCTTTATTCTCTTGGTATCTTTATTTGAAAAGCAAAAATGTAAGTTTAGATGCCTGCCCATTTTTGGTGAACAACCTGGGTTGTTCCTGCTGATTAGTGGATAAATTCACCCACCAATAAACAAGTGCTGTCCAGGGTATAAACCAAAAATTGGCTGGCTCCTTAGCTTAGGTGCCTTCTTTATCAAATAAAGATAGCAAGAGAATGAAGACAAATTGATAATAGGAGTAAATTAGAAAATTGCTTAAAATTGCATGCTCTATCTGAATCACAAAAGAAACATTTTGGGCTCAGTGTCCCTTTAATAACCCCAATATGTGACAAGTGACAGGTGAATTATGTTTGTAACACTTACATGAAATATGTCTGACTTTAAAAAAAAAAAGTCAGCCAAGCTTGCCTGCTGCAAAACAATTGGCTTTACATCATTGTTTCTATATATAAAATAAGTAACATATTTTATATACTGTGGTGAAATATAGTAGAAGTGACATTTGGCTGTATACTAAATACTAAGAAATTAATTATTAAATACTCTGCTTCAAGTTAAAGGGATACGTAAAGTCAAAATTATTTTGTTATGGTTCAGACAGAGCATGCAATTTTAAGAGACTTTACAATCTACTATTTTTTTAATCTATTTTGCTTTGATCTCTTGGTATATTTGGATGAAATCATGCATAGGAATGCTCAGTTGCTGCAATGCACTACTGGGAACTAGCTGGCGATTGGTGGCTACACCCATATGCTTCTTGTCATTGGCTCACCATATGTGCTCAGCTAGCTCTAAGTAGTGCAGTGCTGCTCTGGAATAGTATTTTTTTTACCTCTCTGCATAAGTTAAACACATAGCTATTTGAAATAGTGCATTAATAAAATCCTCTAACACATAGCATATTCATTTTGAGTTTCTATGTCCCTTTAAAGGGACACTAAACCCAAATTTGTTCTTTAATGATTCAGATAGAGCAGTAATTGTAAGCAAGTTTCTAATTGACTCCTATTAGCAATGTTTCTTCATTCTCTTGCTATCTTTATTTGAAAAAGCAGGAATCTAAGCGAAGAGCCGGCACATTTTTTATTCAGCACCCTGGATAGCAGCTTGCTGATTGGTGGCTACATTTAGCCACCAATCAGCAAGAGCAACCCAGGTGCTGAACCAAAAATTAACCTTGCATTCTTGCTTTTCAAATAAAGATAGCAAGAAAACGAAGAAAAAATAATAGGAGTCCATTAGAAAGTTGCTTAAAATTGCATGGTCTATCTGAATAATTAAATTAAATGGGGTTTAACATTCCTTTAATTAATAGGAAACATAAGCAAACCAACAAAATAAAAACACAGTATAAACAAGGAATCTTCCGTGTTTTATTCTAATATTGGTTAAAAGTTTCAATGTTAAATATGTTAATGTTAAGTACGCTTTGGCACCAATATCAGGCGAGGCAAATTGTCCAAAAATGTTTAAAAAAAAATGGCACCGAATAACAAGGGGAACTGAGAGCTTAAAGTACACTACTACATTATATTTATATAATTATATTTTTCTAGAACTTTCCATTTAATGTTCCATAAACTTAGTCAGCACTTACAACTGCTCCAGTCAGTGCTCCCTCCACACCTGCAAAGTAGTAAGTCAAAAATTTCAAAAAGTAGCGGCATTCAAAAGCCTGTAATCCGATTGGCTGTAATGTTCTGCCAATCTATTTGCCAATTCATAAATGCATTTCGGGAGTGGTAGTCTTTGTTGCTTTAGTTGCATAGTAATTATAGCCAAAAATACCACAATACCCAGAATTCCTAAAGACGACAAATGTACCCGATACATTAGAGAAGTCAGGTGATGCAAACACCTGGAAAATTAGTGAATAGGAGACTAGAGCGCAAATTAGCTGCGCAACACTTATGAGGTATTTGCGAGTTCAACTTCTATTTATAGGAAAGCTGTGAATGTGTTAATATTCCTTATATATACAGGGAGGGAGTGTATTTTCATTTTAAATATATCAGCACTGTGTAGCAAAACATTTCTAAGTCGCACATAATAGTGTATATATTATTGTGTGTATATGTGTAAGTGTGCGTTATTCATTGCAAATACAGGTATAGAAAATACTTTACAATACTTCACTAGTCAGAAAGTTACAACAAATAAATGTTGGCAAAAGTCAAATTTTTTATTTGAATTCTGCAATTTCATACTGGTCCAGGACTATATATAATGGCAATACATATAAATTAAAAGGACAATAAACATTACTAACAAAAAAACATAATACCCCCAGATAAGTATTTAAAAACTCTAAAAGTGCCACTGAACTTTTTTTTCTTTTTTTTTGGATGGGGCTGCCCCTAGGTCTAGTAAGTATTTTTCAGATTTTCAGTAGCAGCAGGTGGTTTAGCCAATTACTTGGCTACTAACTGCTCCATTACTTTTGCTGAAATGCATTTACAAATTAGAGGAAGGTAAAAGGGCGGGAAGCAGCCTTCTCACGGGCTGGACCACTCTATGCAAAAAGTGGGGGTCGCTGGTTGACGATTTAAAGTGAAGGTCAATTTAGATGAATCGGTGCCCGGTTTTTAATAAACCTATTAAAAACAAGGGCACTTTAATTCATCAAAATTGACATTTCACTAATTTTCTTCGAATACTTACCTTTTAATCCTGACAGCCGCTGCTGCGCTTCCTCCGCCCGTCACAAGCCGTCTACGCGGGTCCAAAGTGATGAATCCAACTTCCTCCAATCGCGGCGTTGCCTTTGGCCATGATTCCCCCGGGGGGGGGGGGGAGCCGTGATTGGAGAAAGCGAGAGTCGTCATTTCTGACGTATGAAGAGGCTTCCAATGGCCAGGGGAATCGCTGGAGCGGCTGTGAAGATTAAAAAATAAATTTTTGCAGAAAACAGTGAAATGTCAATTTTGATTAATTAAAGTACCCTTGTTTTTAATAGGATTTTTAGAGACCGGGCACCGATTCATCTAAATTGACTTTCACTTTAAAGGGACATGAAACCCCCCCCAAAAATCCTGATTCAGATAGAGCATGCAATTTTAAACAACTTTCCAATTTACTTCTATCTAATTTGCTTCTCTTGGTATCCTTTGTTAAAAAGTATTACTACGTAGGCTTAGGAGCTGGCTGCAGATTTGTTGCTGCGCATATATGCCTATTATAATGGGCTTACTGATGTGTTCAGCTAGCTTCCTCGTCTAGTGCACTGCTCTTCTTTCAACAAAGAATACCAAGAGAATTAAGCAAAATTAATGATAGAAGTAAATTGGAAAGTTGTTTAAAAATGTGTGCAATATCCACAGCCATATATATCTCAAGTAAAATAATATGAACCTAAATTTAAAATGCCAAACTGATGTAACTAGATAAATTTCTAGCTAATAAAATTCAGTTCAAACTGATCTATTTCCCTTTGCAAATTTGATGTTGCATTGTCTTAGCTCAAACACTTGTTATATATAGACAACAATTAGTACGTCTAGTGACACCAGCGTCACCAGAGTACTTCTAAGAGGCGCCTAGGGCAGATATGACACAATATACAATCTTCAATATAATACAATTTAGACAAATATTACCATAGATGCTGTGAATGGTAAGGTACTGTACAAAGATAGATAAAGCAACAATACTTGGTGATCAATATAGGAATCCTAAATCCTAAAAGTTAGGTGCAAAATTAAAAAGGACAATTCCAAAGTTAGAAAAGGACCAGAGGATGATGGTTATATGGATATATAGGAACTATATTAGTCCAGTGTAAATGGTTAGTTTGTCAAGTCCAGCAAAGTCCAATTAATATTACCCAAAGGATATATATAGTAGGCAATGTTTCAAGAAAAGGTAGGCTGCTCCTCCAAAGTGTTATGCCAGGAACACAGATGGAAAATCTAGGAGAAAATAGATGGAGGGCGCCACATGGTGCAGATCATATGGGATAAAAACAAAACAACAGTATGATCAAAGGAATCCTACTCACAAGTTGTGGCGCACATAAGAGTGCAGTAATCGCAGTCCGGAACCACACGTCGTCCGGTAGACCGCAATGGATAGATTTCACCGATGGAGGTCCTCGTCTCACCAGGGAGAGTCCAGGGATACCCAAGAAATATAGTAAGTGTGGATCAGTGCACCAGAGATCCAACAAAGAGTCCGACAAGGTACTTGGGAAGGTGCCAAATGGATATATCAGGCCAAAGTACAGGTAGCCTTCTGGAAAACAGCTGTTTTCCAGAAGGCTACCTGTACTTTGGCCTGATATATCCATTTGGCACCTTGTCGGACTCTTTGTTGGATCTCTGGTGCACTGATCCACACTTACTATATTTCTTGGGTCTCCCTGGTGAGACGAGGACCTCCATCGGTGAAATCTATCCATTGCGGTCTACCGGACGACGTGTGGTTCCGGACTGCGATTACTGCACTCTTATGTGCGCCACAACTTGTGAGTAGGATTCCTTTGATCATACTGTTGCTTTGTTCTTATCTCATATGATCTGCACCATGTGGCGCCCTCTATCTATTTTCTCCTACTTGTTATATATTTTTTATCTATGTATAGTAAATCAACTTTGCAGTATAATATTATTTGTTTTTGCCTCTTTTCTTGTAACTTAAAGGGCCATTATACACTCATTTTTTCTTTGCATAAATGTTTTGTAGATCTATTTATAAAGCCCATAAAGTTTGTTTTTTTTTAAAAATGTATAGTTTTGCTTATTTTTAAATAACATTGCTCTGATTTTCAGACTCCTAACCAAGCCCCAAAGCTTTATGTGAATACCGTCAGCTACCTTCTCCAGCTTGCTCCTGTTTGTGTAAAGGGTCTTTTCATATGCAAAAGAAGGGGGAGGGGGGAGTGTCTTATTTCCCACTTGCATTGGGCTTTCCAACTACCTTTTCAACAGAGCTAAACTGGGAGCTTCTAAGTAAGTTTTTAAACAGTTTTATACTGGATTTTTATATCAGTATCTGTGCATCTTATTCTTTATAGTAGTGTCTATTACATGCAGTTATATGAAAATGAGTGTATACTGTCCCTTTAAAGTGATTGTAAATTTAGTGCAATTTGGAATTACCGGCGTATCCCTCATGTCTATAGCACCTAAATCACTATGTGTTTTTTTTTTATTATGTGAAAGGTATGTTTATTAATTTTGATTTTAATCACAGAGCTTTATCATTACTAGCTCCGCCCCCGGCATTACTTCCTGGTCTGAGTATAGAACGGATCCACCCGCTCTCTAAGTCATCATATGGGCATCTCTGTCTTCACGGATCGAATTGCGCATGCGTTCAGATGATCATTCTGCCATCTAATATGTAGCGCATGCGCTTTGCAAATGTGGGGCGTGATAGGTTTTTTACAGTCGCCGGCTGGCCTGGGTTTCGATTGTACATACAAAAAAACTGAATTTTGAAATCATTGGCAGCGATTCTACGGGCAGAGGAACGGAGGGTCAATTGGAGGATTATAAAAGTAAATATTTTAAAAAACATAGCGTTTTAAGAGATTTCATGAATGAAAGTCCATTTCGATTTTAATTAACTATAGCACCGCATGTTTGACAGTGTCATTGTTTACCATCACTTTAATTCTTAAAATTGTAGATTTTCTCATTTTTAGAATTTCACAAGCCTAACCCTGCTACATAATCTGTCCTTAAAGGGCCACAAAACTAAACAAATTACATGCTATTCATTAGTGCGTGTAATTTTTTGACTATAAACCCTATGCTACTGTATGTTTAACCCCTGCAAAGGGATTAAACACACAGTAAAAGTGGTACCAAGTGAAACCCGCTGCTTGGTTTGTCAATTAGTGCTGATGATTGGGTCAGTGGCAGTTTGTTTACTCCTTTTGTGGGGGTTAAACACAAAAGAGGTGCAGGGACATAGAAGGCAAATGAATGCAACTCCAGCATAAGGTTTCAAGACTTAATTCAATGCAAATAGTATTGCGAAAAAAGGCCCCAATTAGCTCTTTTTAACACAGATATGCCAGGGGTCCGATTGGTTGTTACACTAGGTGCACAGTGCATTTAAAGGGACAGTCTACACCAGAATTGTTATTGTTTAAAAAGATAGATAATCCCTTTATTCCCATTCCCCAGTTTTGCACAACCAACACTGTTATATTAATACACTTTTTACCTATGTGATTACCTTGTATCTAAGCCTCTGCTGACTGCCCCTTTATTTCAGTTCTTTTGACAGACATCCATTTTAGCCAATAAGTGCTGACTCCTAGGTAATTCCACGGGCGTGAGCACAATGGTATCTATATGGTGCACATTAACTTGCGCTGTCTAGCTATAAAAAAAAAAGTGAAAATGCACTGAAATAAGGGGTGGCTTTTAAGGGCTTAGATTAGCACATTAGAATACCTAGGTTTAGCTTCCAACTAAGAATACCAAAAGAACAAAGCAAATTTGATGATAAAAGTAAAATGGAAGGTTGTTAAAAATTGCATGCCCTATCTGAATCATGAAAGTTTATTTTTGACTCAACTGTCCCTTTAACCCAGGTAAAGTCAGCACCCAGCACATATATGTTGATCTAAGCTCGTTGACAGCTGCAGAAGAATGGGAGGCTGAGATTCTACATTCCCATCATTATAACCTTTTATGTCCTTTTGGAATAGTTCTCTGTTTACACTCATCAGTAGCTCAGCTGCTAATGCACATGCACTCAGGTACAGAAAGCCTTTACATCTGGTCTTTTAGGTGAGAAGATTTTTAGTAACAAAATAAGAGATATGGTTCAGAAACGTAGAGACATAAGTGCAAAAAGAAAATGCTCTGGGTTTTAGAAAATGTTTTATACATTATTGCTTGCATATAACTATGTGTTTAACCACTGCAAGTTGATTTAAGAGCCAAGTTAAAGTCTGCTGAAGTGCTGCACTACTGGGAGCTAGCTGTATGCATCTGGCGAGCCAATTACAAGAGGCATTCACCAGCTAGCTCCAAATAGTGCATTGTTGCTGCTATAAAGAATATGTTCATATGTTTTTTCAACAAAATATAACAAAAAAACAGTCACATTGATCATAGAAGTGAATTGAAATGATTTTTTTTAGCTAAATCATGAACATTTAAAAGGGACACTAAACACACATTTTTTCTTTCATGATTTAGATAGAGCATGCCATGTTAAGCAACTTTCTAATTTACTCCTATTAGCAATTTTTCTTCGTTCTCTTGCTATCTTTATTTAAAAAAGAAGGCATCTAAGCTAAGGTGCCAGGCAATTTTTGGTTCAGTACGCTGGACAGCACTTGTTTAATGGTGGTCTGACATTTAACCACCAATCAGCAAGCACAACCCAGGTTGTGAACCAAAAAATGGGCCGGCTTCTAAACTTAGTCTTGTTTTTCAAATAAAGATAGCAAGAGAATGAAGAAAAATTGATAATAGGAGTAAATTAGAAAGTTGCTTAAAATTGCTGCTCTATCTGAATCACGAAAGAAAAAAATTGGGTTCAGTGTCCCTTTAATCGACATTCATGTCCCTTTAAAATAGCGTAATATACTAAGATTTAAATATTGACAAAGTACGAATACAGAATACATTTTGTTACATTAATACAAGTCTAAAATTAGCAAATAAGATTGAAGATTTTAACCTACAAGTTTTCTTTCATGATTCTGATAGATGATAACATAACACTTTTCCAATTTACTTCTATTATCAAATTTTCTTGTTATCCTTTGTTGAAAAGCAGAAAAGAGTGTGCACATGTCTGCAGTACTATGTGGCAGCAGTTTTGCAAAAAGGTTATACATTAACAAGAGCACTAGATGGCAGCACTATTTCCGGTCATGTGCTCCAGACATGTGCACGTGATATCTAGATATCTCTTCAACAAAGAGAACAAGCTAATTTGACAATAGAAGTAAATTGGAAACTTTTTTTAAATTGTATTTATCTGAATTATAAAAGAAAACATTTGGGTTTCATGTTCCTTTAAACCACTCTCCAATTTATTTGTATAATCATCCGATTTGCTTCATTCTCTTGGTATGTGTTGAAGGAGCAGCGATGCACTACTGGGAGCTAGCTTAACAAATTCAGTGAGCCAATGACAAGAGGTTTATATGTGCAGTCACTAAACAGCAGCTAGCTACCAGTAGTGCATTGTTGCTCCTTAGCCTAACTACGTATGCTTTCCAACGAAGGTTACCAAAAGAACAAAGCAAATTAGATAACAGAAGTAAAATGGAATGTTGGTTTAAAATGAATCATGAAAGAATTATTATTTTTTTTAAGCTGGAAGTATGGTTGATAAAATTAGTTTATTGCGTATGTAGCTATTTGTCAGCCTCACATAAGTGTTACAGCATGTCCTGATATAAACCCACAGAACAGATCTTTATTGGCAGTGAGCCTTGTGAAAATAAAAAAAAAAATAACTCGTTCTTTCTATTGATTGCATTCTGCAGGGTACGTTTTCGGAACAGGCCTGAGCAAATACTTTAGTAACTGCAAATGTGTCAGAAAGAAAAATATATAAAAAAAATAATTCACAGATTGAAGCAATCATGGTATACAAGTTTGTGTCCTTAGATTTGTGCAAAAATAGAAGTCTTTATCTACCAACATAGAAGTCCATTATCTTTAGACGGCAATGGGATTTGCTTTCCTGAATGCTTTGAGATCTGTGTCGATGACAAATGTATCACAACATTGTGGGTGGTTAGGGTTAATGCAATTTAGCATCATCACTTTCAATAATGTTGCTTGTGATGCAAATTTTTAGACATGTTGGCGAAAATGAATAAATGCTCATTACGTTGCTGCTGTGCCTTCCTTTCTACATGAGATTGTATTATTAAAGGGATAGTCTAGTCAAAATTAAACTTTAATGATTCAGATAGAGCAGGCAATTTTAAGCAACTTTGTAATTTACTCCTATTATCAATTTTTATTCGTTCTCTTGGTATCTTTATTTTAAAAGGCAAGAATGTAAGCATAGGAGGCGGCCCATTTTTGGTTCAGCACCTGGGTAGCGCTTTCTGATTGATGTCTTAATGTAGCCACCAATCAGCAAGTGCTACGCAGGTGCTGAACCAAAAATAGGCGGCTTCTAAGCTTAACATTCAAATAAAGATACAAAGAGAACGAAGAAAAAATAAGAGGAGTAAATTAGAAAGTTGCTTAAAATTGCCTGCTCTATTTGAATCATGAAAGTTTAATTTTGACTAGAATACTCCTTTAAAGAGTTATGAAACCCAAATTATCTTTTGTAAGTCATACAGAGCATACAATTTTAGAAAAGTTTCCAATTTATTTTGATCAAATTTCAAAACTAAATGGAAAGGGGAAAAATAAATAATATTGTGATCACCTGACAGAACCATAAGCATATGGAAGGACATTAGGGGTATGGGATATCTCCTTCGTTGCCTCCTACTATACAGAGATAAGATTGAGACCCCTTATTTGAAGGTAGCAATACTCATCTTTCAAGTGAGTAGTCCTGTGCCTGTTCAGCACTTTTTAAATAGACCTTTATTACCCTTCACCATAATACTATATTGCATGATCCCACATTTGGGGGGGGAAAAATGAGATTCCACAATTTAAGTGAGGGGTTTAATTTCTTTTTTAGATATAAAGCAGTTGCCATAGTAATAATGATAACCTGACAACCAATAGGCCTATTTTGTTTTGATGTTGATGCTACAGTTCATAGGTCCATGTTCCTCTGAACTAATAATAAATAAAAAATATTAAAAAAACATAATTTATGTAAGAACTTACCTGATAAATTCATTTCTTTCATATTAACAAGAGTCCATGAGCTAGTGACGTATGGGATATACATTCCTACCAGGAGGGGCAAAGTTTCCCAAACCTTAAAATGCCTATAAATACACCCCTCACCACACCCACAAATCAGTTTAACGAATAGCCAAGAAGTGGGGTGATAAGAAAAAAAGTGCGAAGCATATAAAATAAGGAATTGGAATAATTGTGCTTTATACAAAAAAATCATAACCACCACAAAAAAGGGTGGGCCTCATGGACTCTTGTTAATATGAAAGAAATGAATTTATCAGGTAAGTTCTTACATAAATTATGTTTTCTTTCATGTAATTAACAAGAGTCCATGAGCTAGTGACGTATGGGATAATGACTACCCAAGATGTGGATCTTTCCACACAAGAGTCACTAGAGAGGGAGGGATAAAATAAAGACAGCCAATTCCTGCTGAAAATAATCCACACCCAAAATAAAGTTTAACAAAAAACATAAGCAGAAGATTCAAACTGAAACCGCTGCCTCAAACGTATAGAATTAGTATCAAGAGGACTAGAATCCTCTATTTCTAAAGCAATTAGTACTTCTTTAAGTAAAGAGCGAATAAATTCCATCTTAAATAAATATGAAGATTTATCAGCATCAATCTCTGAGACAGAATCCTCTGAACCAGAAGAGTCCAAAGAATCAGAATGATGGTGTTCATTTAAAAATTCATCTGTAGAGAGAGAAGATTTAAAAGACTTTTTACGTTTACTAGAAGGAGAAATAACAGACAAAGCCTTCTTTATGGATTCAGAAACAAAATCTCTTATGTTATCAGGAACATTCTGCACCTTAGATGTTGAGGGAACTGCAACAGGCAATGGTACATCACTAAAGGAAATATTATCTGCTTTAACAAGTTTGTCATGACAATTATTACAAACAACAGCTGGAGGAATAGCTACCAAAAGTTTACAGCAGATACACTTAGCTTTGGTAGATCCAGCAGGCAGTGGTTTTCCTGTAGTATCTTCTGGCTCAGATGCAACGTGAGACATCTTGCAATATGTAAGAGAAAAAACAACATATAAAGCAAAATAGATCAAATTCCTTATAAGACAGTTTCAGGAATGGGAAAAAAATGCCAAACATCAAGCTTCTAGCAACCAGAAGCAAATGAAAAATGAGACTGAAATAATGTGGAGACAAAAGCGACGCCCATATTTTTTGGCGCCAAATAAGACGCCCACATTATTTGGCGCCTAAATGCTTTTGGCGCCAAAAATGACGCCACATCCGGAACGCCGACATCTTTGGCGCAAAATAACGTCAAAAATGACGCAACTTCCGGCGACACGTATGACGCCGGAAACGGAAAAGAATTTTTGCGCCAAAAAAGTCCGCGCCAAGAATGACACAATAAAATGAAGCATTTTCAGCCCCCGCGAGCCTAACAGCCCACAGGGAAAAAAGTCAAATTTTTGAGGTAAGAAAAAATATGATAATTTAAAGCATAATCCCAAATATGAAACTGACTGTCTGGAAATAAGGAAAGTTGAACATTCTGAGTCAAGGCAAATAAATGTTTGAATACATATATTTAGAACTTTATAAATAAAGTGCCCAACCATAGCTTAGAGTGTCACAGAAAATAAGACTTACTTACCCCAGGACACTCATCTACATGTTTGTAGAAAGCCAAACCAGTACTGAAACGAGAATCAGTAGAGGAAATGGTAAATATAAGAGTATATCGTCGATCTGAAAAGGGAGGTAAGAGATGAATCTCTACGACCGATAACAGAGAACCTTATGAAATAGACCCCGTAGAAGGAGATCACTGCATTCAATAGGCAATACTCTCCTCACATCCCTCTGACATTCACTGCACGCTGAGAGGAAAACCGGGCTCCAACTTGCTGCGGAGCGCATATCAACGTAGAATCTAGCACAAACTTACTTCACCACCTCCCTTGGAGGCAAAGTTTGTAAAACTGATTTGTGGGTGTGGTGAGGGGTGTATTTATAGGCATTTTAAGGTTTGGGAAACTTTGCCCCTCCTGGTAGGAATGTATATCCCATACGTCACTAGCTCATGGACTCTTGTTAATTACATGAAAGAAAAAGGAATTCGAATGAGTTGGATAACTGGGTGCATAAATAGTAGGCGATATGTTGCGAAATTCTACATAGGATGACTTTTGGTATAACTATTTTATGTTTTTTTTGTTTTGTTTTTTCTTGTTTTATTTTAAATATGTTTTGCTGAGTGAGTTTGGACATGGGTAGGGACATGCATACATTGTCAAAATGAGTTAAGCCAACCCTCTGGTAATTCTGAATTCTGTGTAATTTTAAAATGTATGTAATATTTACATGTTAGGATATCCCGACGTTCTAAATTCCGAAAGTTAAAAGTACAGACACAACATAATCCCAAATAGTAAAATCCCGAAATAATAGAATCCCTAACTTGTCAAATGCCGAAAACCGACCGTGTCACTTCCGGTGACGTATAATCATCTTCTCTATCTTTTTGCCTCTGCCTGGGGGGTTTAAGGGGGCACCCCGCCGATCCTCTGGCATCCACCCCAAATGAACCTTGGGAAATGAGGTTTAAAAGGGGGGCTTCACCCTCCTTGAACCCCTCAGACAGAGGCAAAAAGATAATGAAGATGGGAACATCACAGCACATCGTATCTATGTTTGATACAGTGACTCGATAGGGGATTTGCAGTCAAACAGCTGAGCGGAATTTTTAAGTTTAAGGATTTTATAATTTATGGATTTTGTTCTTTCTGGATTTTATACATTAGGTAATATGATTTTTCTGGATTTCAAGATTCTGTCTTTTGGTATTAGGAATTTTGAGTTCAGGGATTTTGATCGCCTCCCGATATTGTAAACCTACAATTCTGCTTCAATTGCAAGATGGTTCACATTATTTAAAATCTTTCCTTCTAGTACATAATTGTTTATTTAAATTGATAAAATAGGTATAAAACCCAAAGATTTACTGTTTTGGGAAGTTGAATTGATGCTAAATATGGGACAATAAAATGTGGGTTTGAAAATGTGGGGAAATAATAAATTCATATATATTAGGGATTTGCTGGGACATAACTTTCTCCTTTTCTTATCGTTTGTAATACATTGGGTTTCTGAGGTGCAAATTTATCTACCCTCTAAGTGGTAGTTTATTTCTTGTTATGTGTTAAATATTATTATAATTTTTTTTGTGTGACATTTTCTTGCTCAGTTTAAGCTTGCAAGACTTATTGTACAGTTCCATTGTATTGTACTGTTTTATTTTGTCACAGAGTCTAACACATCGGTCTGTCTTTGACCTTGTCAGACTCCGATCTACTGATCATAGCCCTGTACCTTTTTTGTGTGTACTTTGCAAAACGGTACCAGTTTGACAACCTATGCAGCAATGCAATGCTTCAACCTGCAATCATTGTGTTTACTATGAATGTTAGTTCTGATCCTATATACATTACTCAAGGAGCTTCTACTGAATTTTCACCTAAATTTACGCTCTACCATAGTAGAGCTTCTGGCGACAATCCCTAGACCAAGTAAGCGTAAACGCAAGTCTGGTGATATGGCTACATATTCTGTGGCAGATGTGCAGGCTCCTTCATTTCAGGTACTAATTCCTGAAATTTTTCAGGAATCTCTTTCTGATATTTCATCGGAGGAACCAGACACAGTTCCTTAATTAGGTTTAAAGTGGAACATATTCGTTTTCTGTGCCCTATCTGATGAAAACCCATCTGAGGACAAGTCTGTCAATCAATTAAATATCATTCTTAAGCCTTCTACAAAAACTCCAGAACTTTTTCTGGTTCCTGATTTGGTCACTGAGATCACGAAGGTGGGAGGGCTTAAAAGCTCTTGTTTGGGGTTCTTTGCATCCCCCTAGTGGTGGGAATTCAATCCCAGCTGTCAAGGCTTGTGGAGTCTCACCATCCGGAAAGAAAATTATTAGGTAAGCATAAATTTTGTTTTTCTACGTACACAATATGAAATGACACACAGAATGTAAATTTGTGTTTCATATGGTGGCATTTTCTTATATAAGGATACTATATTTCTGCATACTATTTTCTAAAAAATACTGCTGGAAAAAAAGAAGCTATAATATATGTGTAAATCCAGTGAGGACAAAACAACTAAACCAGCTCTAGCACTGGGGTGTGATTAGGGTTCAGAAAAAAGTTTAATGTACCTGAACCTGTATATTATGGTTAACAAAACTCTCAATAAGACATCCCATCCATCCCTCTGGCTTGCCCTCTTATTTATATCCCAGCTTCACAAAGTGAAACAGGGAACTACCCAATACAATGCCTGCAATAAATAGCCCCACCCACAGACTCCCAAACCACACCCCAGACCTTTCCATGCCACTGGCCGTTCCTGACTCCTCCCCTACAACACACAGATTTCACATTGCAGTACCTTGACCTCAGGCTGAAGTGTCCCAATAGGACGCGACAGGAAGGGGCTCAGACCAAGCTAAATGAAACAAGCAGCAAAAGCCATTATCTAGGGAAGACTAAATCAGTAGAGTACATTCCCCTTCTGCCATCTTTTAATTGAATCTTTATTTTATTATAATCTGTTATTATAATAAATTGCATCACTTAAGTCAGTGTATTTTGTCCTGTTTTGCTGTTTTATGGTCAGGTGTGCACAACTACTTAAGTAACATTTCAAGAAGTGCCTGGGGGAAGCTTTAATAATTAGATTATTTAAATTATGCTTCTTTACTAGCAATTTAAATTATGTTTTAATTGCTGTGCTGGAAATCAAATCTGATTAATCATCCTCTGCAAAACATCGTCTAATCAAAGGCACCAATTTCAGCTTTCAAGGATCAGTAACTGAGAAAGGAAAACTTATACTAATGTGTTGCATAATATTTCAAGTGGATTTAGAATTCTTGAATCACTGCGTTCTTAAAGGGACATGAAACCCCCCAAAAATATTTCAGAATTCACACAGAATGTGTGATTTTAAACAATTTGCCAATTAACTTCTATTTTTTTAAAGGGACACCAAACCCAATTTTTTTACACGATTCAGATAGAGCATGCAATTTTAAGCAACTTTCTAATTTACTCCTATTGTGAATTTCTCTTTGCTCTCTTAGTATCTTAATTTGAAAAATCAGGAATGAAAGCTTAGAAGCCAGGCCATTTTTGGTTCAGCACCCTGGATAGCTCTTGCTGATTGGTGGCTACATTAAGATATAAGCAGCCAACCATTTGCTGCAGCAAGACAAAGAGGAAGGTAAATCAAGGCAAAATGCTGAAATTTAAATATATAACAATCCAATAATAAAACAGTTTGAGTCAGAACATTATATTATTGTACAAAATTATTTTTGTTATTATAACCCTGCAAAGTGTTTAAATACATAGTGAAAGTGCACCTGGCAGCCATAGTTTGTTGCTTCTCTATACACCAGGATGCGACTGCTGAGCCAGTCAGGAATGACTTACACATATAGCAACCAATCACTGGCCATGTTCTGTTTAGAAGTGGCTCTGCAGCAAGAGATTAACTTGTGCTATAATAAGATGGTGTAACTCATTATATAGGATACAAATTGAGTAATTGCTTACATATTTTGTATACAGATACACTGGGCATGCACATCACTTGTACAAATGTACCTGAAACAATAATGTTTTATTAGACAGAATTTGCCAATGCAGTGATATAACAATGCTTGTAATCAAAATGGTGATGCACTCATGTTAACTTGAGTTTTGACTGAGTTTTGATTTTCAAGGCTGCAACTTGGTCCTCTCTTCACACTTTTTCTAAATTCTATAAATTTGATACTTTTGCCTCGGCTGAGGCTTCTTTTGGGAGAAAGCTTCTTTAGGCAGTGGTGCCTTCCGTTTAGGTTCCCTGTCTGGTCCCTACCTTATAATCTGTGTCCTCTAGCTTGGGTATTGATTCCCAATAGTTATTAGATGATCTGTGGACTCACTGTGTCATTATAAAGAAAACAAAATTGATGCTTACCTGATAAATGTATTTATTTCTTGACACAGTGAGTCCACGGCCCGCCCTGGTTTCTTAAAGACAGGGTTTTTTTGTTATAAACTTCAGACCCCTCTGCACCTGGTTGCTTACTTTCTCTCCTTGCTTTGGTAGAATGACTGGGGTTGGAGGCAAGGGAGGTGATATTTAACAGCTTTGCTGTGGTGCTCTTTGCCGCCACCTGCTGGGCAGGAGTGATATTCCCAATAGTAATTAGATGATCCGTGGACTCACATGTCAAGAAATAAATAAATCTATCAGGTAAGCATAAATTTTGTTTTTACCCATTCTCCAGTTTTGCATAACCAACACTGTTATAGAAATACACTTTTCTTCTGTTAAGTGTGATCAGTCCACGGGTCATCATTACTTCTGGGATATTACTCCTCCCCAACAGGAAGTGCAAGAGGATTCACCCAGCAGAGCCGCATATAGCTCCTCCCCTCTACGTCACTCCCAGTCATTCTCTTGCACCCAACGACTAGATAGGATGTGTGAGAGGACTATGGTGATTATACTTAGTTTTATATCTTCAATCAAAAGTTTGTTATTTTAAAATAGCACCGGAATCTACTTGGGCCTTCAAGAATGAGGCCTCTGTTGAACAGATTTGCAAGGCTGCAACTTGGTCTTCGCTTCATACTTTTTCCAAATTTTACAAATTTGACACTTTTGCTTCATCGGAGGCTATTTTTGGGAGAAAGGTTCTTCAGGCAGTGGTTCCTTCTGTATAAAGAGCCTGCCTATCCCTCCCGTCATCCGTGTACTTTTGCTTTGGTATTGGTATCCCAGAAGTAATGATGACCCGTGGACTGATCACACTTAACAGAAGAAAACATAATTTATGCTTACCTGATAAATTCCTTTCTTCTGTAGTGTGATCAGTCCACGGCCCGCCCTGTTTTTAAGGCAGGTAAATATTTTTTAATTTATACTCCAGTCACCACTTCACCCTTGGCTTTTCCTTTCTCGTTGGTCCTTGGTCGAATGACTGGGAGTGACGTAGAGGGGAGGAGCTATATGCGGCTCTGCTGGGTGAATCCTCTTGCACTTCCTGTTGGGGAGGAGTAATATCCCAGAAGTAATGATGACCCGTGGACTGATCACACTACAGAAGAAAGGAATTTATCAGGTAAGCATAAATTATGTTTTTACCTCTGTGATTACCTTGTATCTATGCTTCTGCTGACTGCCCCCTTATTTCAGTTCTTTTGACGGACTTGCATTTTTAGCCAATCAGTGCTGACTCCTAGGAGCTTCACGTGCCTGAGCTCAATGTTATCTATATGAAACACATGAACTTACACCCTCTAACTGTGAAAAACTGTCAGATGTATTTAGATAAGAGGTGGCCTTCAGGGCCTTAGAAATTAGCATATGAGCCTACCTAGGTTTAGCTTTCAACTAAGAATACCAAAAGAACAAAGCAAATTTGATGATAAAAGTAAATTTGAAAGTTGTTTAAAATGACATGTCCTATCTAAATTATGAAAGTTTAATTTTGACTAGACTGTCCCTTTAACAATTTTGCTTTATTCTTTTGATATCCTTTATTAAATACGCAGCAATGCACTACTGGAAGCTAGCTGAGAACATCAGTAAGCCAATTATAAAATGTTTATATGTGCAGCCACCAATCAGTAGCTAACTTCCAACTCCTGAGCCTACCTAGATATGATTTTCAACAAAGGATGCCAAGAGAACGAAACAAATTAGATACTAGAAGTTAAATGGGAAATTATTTCAAATTTGTTTGCTGTATCTGAATCCTGAAATAAAATGTTTGGGTTTTTCAGCTCTCCATATTCCAGCGGTTTGTTTCCGTAGCTCCCAAGCCTGTTTCTGTTATCTCAGCGTTGTCTCTCAGTGGGAAGAACATGCATAATTGATAGAACTCCTGACAATAGCTTCTTGTACAGAATTGTAAAAGATGACTCGCAGCAAGAAATCCTCTCTGAAACTGTTTCAGTCCTTGCGATTTTAAAGTCACTTTGAAGTCAAAAGATCAGGAGCTTGCATTTCTTCTGCCCTGAAAAAAAAAACTAAATTGCAGGAAGAAAAGTAAGAGAAGATTTTTTCTTACTAATCCATTTCAGATAAACAGACAAGAAAGACAGAGATTTTGCCAAATTAATGTTTTATTTGATGAGCACAGATTTGTGCTAGAAGAGGAAATATAGCTTATTTATAATGCATCTGCTTAATCTGTACCATGGGAAAACAAGCAACGTAAAGGACTAGTAAATACATTAGATTTGCATACACAACACATACATGATAAAAAGACAACGCAATAGCACTTAGTCTGAACTTCAAATGCGTAGTAGATTTTTTGTTCTGGCAAATTTCAGTTATGTCTATTTCTACTCCTCCTCTACCATGTGACAGCCATCAGCCAATCACAAATGTATATACGTATAATCCGAATTCTTGCAATTGCTCAGTAGGAGCTGGTGACTCAAAAAGTGTAAATATAAACAGACTGCACATTTAGTTAATGGAAGTAAATTGGAAAGTTGTTGAAAATTGTGTGCTCTATCTGAATCATGAAAGTTACATTTTTTACTTGTGTCCCTTTTAAAGGGATATTGGTTTTCACATATACATCTATAAATCATTTTTGTAATATTAATGCATTAGCAAAATTGTTCTAGTAAATGCTGTGTGTTTCAGTGATGGATTTTACTGTGGAGGAGCATGCAGAGATGATGTTCCTGTGCTTGATGTACCTACATTAGAGGGGCTGTCAACATCTTGTTAAAACTCTGCACTAATCCAATCATCAGGGTAAATAATCTATAATAAATCTATATAATCCTGCAAAATCGGCATTGGCTTAAAAGGAAAAGGTAAAGTCAAAAATAAACTTTTCAACACAGAGCATGCAGTTTTAAACAACTTTCCAATCTCCTATTATTCAATTTGGAATCCTGTATTGAAAAGGCTCAGAAGCAGTGATGCACTACTGAGAGCTAGCTGCTGATTGTTAGCTGCTCATATATTCCTCTTGTCATTGGCTTACTTGATGTGTTCAGCTATCTTGCAGTAGTGCATTGCTGCTCTTTTAACAAAGGATGCCAAGAGAATTAAGCACATTTGATAATATAAGTAAAATGGGAAAAAAAAATATTCTGAATCATGAAAGAAAAAAATTGTTTCTCGTCAGTTTAACGACACTAATGCCTGTATGTCACGTGTCCTTAAGGGTCTTTTTTCCTGTAATAGTATGGGTCTTGAGACGCGCTATTACAACATGCCGCACCTTGCTATAGTGCGGTCTCACCTATTTAACCCCTTCAAAGGGAAATTATACTGTTGCTAAAGGCTTAAATAAAAATTACATTTAAAATACGTCTTCAGCGGTTCAGGCAGTGGTCCTTGAAGGACACAAATTATTTTGAGCTGCTACGGAGGTACTGATAATCTGCTAGTTATCAGATGCTTAATGTGGCATCCGGACCTACAAACTTCAAGACTAGCGATTCTCTCCAAGTAATATAACAAGTTGATATAGTCTGGCTGCATTTACGACCCCTGCACTGAAAACTGGACCGTTAATGCCTGAGGTGGCGGCCTCCTAAAGTCTCAACCTCCCCTTCCCCAGTAAAAAGTACCAAGCCGGGCAATGTAACCTACATTTAGGTTTAATTAAACCATTTTTGGCTACTGCACATTTTTTCTTTTTATACTAAAAGAGAATAGCCTGCATCGTGCTTAATTATTGTCCCATATAAGGAGATGACTAACATGGCACTTGCTGCCTGTGAAGAAGAAGGTCCTTGACTTTTTCTAAAGGCTTTTAGGGATACATTGTGTTCTACCTCTCCCACAACACAATATGATAATCTGTGTTCCTTATGTGACAAAGCTAAGGAGATCTTAGGTGCACAAAATGAAGAGGATGAGGACATCACCATGGCACTCCCAGGCTAGAGGGGAGCCCCAAAATATGAGAGAGATATTTTACCTGGTACTGAATCATTCTCTCCGCTCATTTATGTGGAGGATATAGTATTTGATATCTAAGGACATAAAAAAATCTATGCTACTTAAAGTGACATTAAACCCAAATGTTTCCTTTAAGGATTCAGAGCATGCAATTTTAAGCAATTTTCTAATTTACTCCTTTTATCAATTTTCCTTTGTTCTCTTGCTATCTTTTTTTTTTTTAATTCTTTTTATTGAAGAGAGTCCAGGCATACAACAGGTAAACCGTTACATACATATGATCTATCACTTGCTGGAATTACAATAGAAATTGTCTGAAAGATGCATGGTGTACTACAAATGCGAACAAGATATATTAATTTCAAGATTTTAACATCCTGAGCAGTGCTGAATTGGATTATAAAACAAGTATGTATGCATAGCTCATTTTTACCAAAACGTCTTTGATATCTGTTACATGAACTCTCATTTTTTAACTAAATAACTAAACTAAACATTAAACTAAACTAAACACAACAATACCCAAATAGATCTAAGAGTGAGTGTGCTAGTGCTGTTGTGGGGTAGGATCTTAGGTAGACAGCTCTTAACTAGGTATAGGTGACATGGTTAAGTGAGTATGTTGCTCGACACAGTAAGAATGCAGTATCATTTATAATTTCATCTAAACTAAGCTGTCCTGAGCAAAGTATTTGAGCTCTTTTCCACATGATAACAACACAACCATAAAGAGTGAATAATGTGTTGGTCTTAGTACTCTCAGTGTTAGTGTGCAGTATTTCAGAGGATTGGTAGTTACAGAAGGATCAATTGGCCTTTTTCCATGAGTTGTGCTAAAATGTAACTACTTCTTTATACGTTGTCAGAAGCATATTACATGAAAAGTAAAGTAAAGTTAACCTGGGTAATCTCATTCCTAACCGTTAACAACACACCAACAAAACATTAGCTGAGCAATATAACAGGTTATAGTAATCCCCCAAGAAACATGGCTGGTGTATCCAGAAGTATACGTTACTTAATATGTCAAGATAAATATGGGAGCTAACTCCTGGAAATGAGTGGGTACCAAGCAACTGTTTGTGCTGATACTTACTTTCTAGAAGTATGGCCATTAAAAACCTTGGGAAGGGGAGGGGGTCGTAATGTTAGTTGCTAAAACTTAATACAAGTCTACACATTTTTTTGTGTTAGAATGCTCAGTTTAAAAGATAGTATTGTAGTGCATGGACAGCTAATAGTAACAAACACACCAAACTAAGATTAGTCAATTCTCCTATTAGGCTAACTAAAGATAGGCAATAAGTCTGAGTATATAAGAGGAATTACCTTTCCCTCAGGGTAGTGAGCACTAGAAAAGTGAAACAATCGAAGTTTCATTAGTTAATAATAGTGTCTCAAGCTCTGGAATAAACCAACGTAAGAAAACAACTAGCATACAGATGCAGGGATATAATGAAAACAGCAGAACACAGAAGTAGTACATTACATTAGCCCGCAGTTATAATGATCCAGCAACCTATCAGTCTATTCCCCTTGCTCTGCAATCATATTCTAAAGTGTCTCTGACTTGGCAGCCACTTTGTTTCTCCGGGTAATCTGCGGTGCTTCAAATAGTTATCAGATCTGTCACTCTTTTCAGTATGTGCGCTCCATAACAGAAGGTCTTGTGGCAAATATTGGCAAGTACAGGGCAGGTCTTTCCCCCATGTATGCAGAATGTGCGGTCATCCAGAGCCCTGGTTGCATGGAAGGCCAGTCTGCTGTCTGCATAGATAGGCATGAAGAGGTGGTATGTTGTGGAGCTTCTAAAGTGTAATCACTCCAAGCAGATTCTGAATTGCAGTAGGTAGCCCCATTAGACACAGAGGATATCCAAGGAATGCAAGTTGGAGCCCCACCACTGCAGGAGTCAAGCTGCGTGTCACCCGACCACATGGCGTCACATGTATAGTCATGCTTTGACTGTTGTTGATAGCGCGGATCTTTATTAGCGATCATGGGGGTAGTTACCAGTTACCAGTGCTTTATCAGTTCTTGTGGGACAGGACCTCTTTGTTGCCTGAACTGCTGCGTGGAGACTTTTGTAGCTTAGGAATAGGCTCTTAAACATAGGCATAAAGGCTGAGGTTATCTGTACAGCAATGTCCCTCTCCGACTCCATTGCGCAGTAATCCCTTATGAATTATAACTTGATAAATCGTCTTCCGGACAAATGCTTCTATCTGCCAAGGTTTCCCGGACAGCTTGTCTGTCAAGGGAGATGCAGATGGCATAAAAGAATGGCGAAATTGCTGGAATTAGAAAAGAGTTTCTTCAGAGCCAAAGAGGCTCGCAGCCATCTTCTAGAGCCGCCCACTGGAAGTCTTTCTCTTGCTATCTTTATTTAAAAAAGCAGGAATTTAAAGCCTAAGGAATGTAAAGCCTAAGGAATTTTTGGTTCAGAACCTGGGTTATGCTTTCTTATTGGTTTGCTAAATGTAGCCACCAATAAGCAAGCGCTATCCAGTGTGCTGAACCTAAACTGGGCTTCTAAGCTTTACATTCCTGCTGTTTAAATAAAGATAACAAGAGAACAAAGAAAAATTGATTGTAGGAGTAAATTATAAAGTCGCTTAAAATTGCCTGCTCTATCTCAATCATGAAAGAAAAACATTTGGATTTAGTATCCCTTTAATCTACAGAGGACAGTGAGTGATACAGATACATCTGTGCAGCCCCCTAGCTTAGTGCTACTAGAGAAATTCATGGTGACTACTCTATCCTTACTACCAGGTTCTGTTAGGACTCAGATATACTTGCATGTTTGTTGGGAATCATTTCTATGACAGTTTTGCTGCTTAAATATTGGTTTGTTGCAGCATTGAAAGAAGGAGTTTGCTAACTAGGGACACATACATGCAGCTTCTACAAGACTTTTGCTGTAAACTGCAAATAATTAGTGAATCACCTATTATATCATTTCTCTGTGTACTATTTGACTTTATTGCGAGTGATCGCCAGGTTACAATGATATAATTTCAAGTTGGCAGTTTACCGTTTGAGGTACAAGCTGTTATGTACTCAAATGATGTGATATTCTTTGCTATCTTTGCCTATACCTTGGAGACTATAGCAATTTCATATGTTAACTCTTGCCTGATCATCATGGAAGGGAGACACCCCCCTCCCCTACATAATACAATATTTTATACTAACAATACTATGTGAAAGCAGTTTCTAGATCGCTTTGTTGGCAGGATTGAGGGCTTGCCCGGCACCTTGTAATTTCATCAAAGTGTTAATTTGATTTAATTTCATGCTCAGACTAACAGATGTTCCCTTTTATTATATATGCTCCAACAGATAGCTAATAATAGAAATGTTTTTTGCTCTTATACGTTTATGGGATACTGAGCACCTATTAACCAATGCAAATGCTCATCCCATTTTCTTTTATAGCACACCAACATAGAGAGATGGAGATGCCACATGTGTTCTGTAGCTTTACTTAAAGGGATACTGAACCCAAATGTTATCTTTCGTGATTCAGATAGAGCATGCAATTTAAAGCAACTTTCTAATTTACTCCTATTATCAATTTCTTTCCTAAGATATGGTGAGTCCATGGCATCATCAATTACTAGTGGGAATATCACTCCTGGCCATCAGGAGGAGGCAAAGAGCACCACAACAAAGCTGTTAAATGTCACTTCCCTTACCCATAACCTCCAGTAATTCTCTTTGCCTTTGGTGCAACGAGGAGGTGAAGTTTTGGTGTCTGAAAAAGATTGGATTTATTTCACTTCAATCAAGATTTTATTATTTTGAAAGCTATAGTAGATTTGCTCTGATCTTTCCTCTCAAGTTGGGGTCTAGCCGTACTCCACGTTAGTCTCTTCAGTAGGGCAGTCGTGGCTTTTAAGAAGTTAGGAACTTGTGAGGTGGGCCTCACTGTGTTTTCCTAACAGGTTGCTTCCCTTGTATAGAAAGCCAGAGTAGGTTTACTCTGTTCTTTCTTTTTTCCACAGGCTTCTGTGAAGAGTTGCGTCCTCTCATACCATGTGAGCTTTCCTCCTGCTGGATAGCTAGATGTGCAGTTAAGTGCCTTTTGTCTTCTGGGGCTAGGAAGCTGGCACTGAAGGGGTTAAGGACTCTGCGCTTAATGTGGGACTCAATATCCTTAATGGATGGTTACTGGCAGTGGGCAGGCACGACATTTGTATGTGACTATGAGACTTTAGGGTTAATCTCCTTCAAGACAAGGAAGGAGTAAATCCTCTTTTGGGGGCTCAGTTTTTATTTTTCACAATAATTTGAAATTGTGAAACAAGTATTCTCTTTATTGACTGCAAGTGTTCTTAAACATATGAGTTAATCCTACGCTAGTTTTTGTAAACCAATGGCGGAGTCTGTTAGGAGAGCGCGCTCTCTCTCAAGCAGCACCATTCTTATCGGGTTAGTATAAGGGTCCAGTAAACGGAGCAGTGCCTTTGTTATCTGTCCTGTAAATACATATTTCGTCTCAGTTTTTTCGGCACAATGAAGAGCAATGAATGCACGCTTCATTCCCTTGCCGTATTCTTGTTCCCGCCTTCGTCTTCTCAGAGGAGCACAGTGGCGTAATTTTTAGATTCTTACTAAGTCAGTATATGTAACCCCTCCTCGTTCTCTGGCTGAGAATGGAGCAGCCTTGTGTTTCCGTTTTCTCAGGAGTGTTATTTATGTATTACTCATAATGCTGCAATAGTTTATAATAAGTCACATGTATTCTTTTCAGAATAACCTAGTTATTTAATTTGAAGCGGCAACGTTTATATTCAACGGAGTAGCGGTAAAAGAGACATTATTATAGTGTATTACATGTTGATAAATGTGTTCCTGTGGGAAACGTTTTTATATTCTCTGTGTGTATGTGCATGAAAAGCCTTATAGGCTAATACAGTGAATATTTCATAAAGCCTAAAAGTGGGGTTTTATAAATTATGTTTTATACCACTGTAGTGAATGATAAGCAAATAAGTTCTTGATATTGGAATAGGGGTCTGTTACTAGGAATGATTGATTTTTTTTGGCTCTTGAGGACAAAATTATTTTTTCTGAACATTTCAGTTCCTCATATTTGATATGTATCTTTTGAATAATCAAGATATTCTTTGTTTGAGCCTCTTATCTCTCAGGATAAGTTTGGAAAGCATAATTGTCTATGCAATTCTGTGACATGTTTTGCTAGCTTTTAAATGCACAGATAGGTGTTGCCCTCTGAGCCTCCTGTCTCCCAGGATGATGCTGTTCAGGCATTGCCACAGCTTTCTCTTTATCTGTCCCAAGCCTCTATGGTGTCACATGCAGTGCCCTGCGGTTCCTCTCAATCTCCTGGAGGAGTGTATTTGCCTGCAGATTTTGCAGTTCAGGTATCCTCTGCGGCATCTGCGGGTTTATCTGTTTTTCCTATCCTTCAGGGAAAATGTAAGAGGACATGTAAAAGATTCAGATAGTAAGGTTTCTGCTCCTTTTTCTGCTACACAGGTTGCTTTCTCTCCTTAGTCTGGTGAGGACAGTTCGCCGGTAGCTTCTGTGGGTAAAATGTCAAATTCGGACAGTATAATTCCTTCATCTGATGCTGAAGTGGTCTCCTTCAGATGTATGCTTGGACACCTTGTGTACTGTTAAAGATGGTTTTAGCTACTTAGATAACAGATACCCCTGTCGTTTTCAACCCTTGGAAGTTTTGTAAACTTTATCATTTTTATGATGTTCCTTCCTATGAGCAAGTGTTTTTCTAGACATGCCTTGGATGTTTTAATGGGAATAGGAGAAGCTAGTGATACCTTTCTCCCTGTCTTTTAAAGGACTTTCCTGTTGCTGTCTCCATTAAAATGCAGGATATCTTGAATATAAGGGATCTCTTCTATTATGGCTTAAAGAACTTTGATCCCTATAGGAGGATACATGCTCCTTTACGGATCCATGGATAAGAAGCTGGAGGTTTAATTGTTCATTTGAGCAATGCCTTGTCTTATTAGACTTGCTGTGCTAGCCCGCTGGGCATTGTGGCTGAAATCTATGGTCAGCTGAGAAGCCTACCCGTGGCTTAGTGGTACAGCCTAGGCTTTATAGTTCTGCAGTTGCAGGTTCAATTTTTTTGTTTCCTCCATAGCTTCTGGCGTTTCCTTTCAAGGATGAGACGTTGTTTGGACTTGGTCTGGCAGAATTATCCTCTGACTTTCGGGTGAAAAAAGTTTTTTCTACCACATGTCAAGAGATTAAGACTAAAAGAACGCTTTCCTTTTCCTCTTTCTGCAGGGTCAATCATGTCTTTTGGAACACAACCAATCTAAGATTTCCTCCCAGGGGCAGATTTCTCCTTATAGAGTATTTGCAATCCAGGTATGATGAGAGGCATTCCTTGAAATGGGTTCAGGACCTTCCTCTCTGGGAGTTATAGTTCCAGTCCCAGCCTGGGAATGGGATCTAGGTATTTATCTCAAATTTCTCAGGTTCTGACCTTCAAAGTAGTATCCATTCTACTTTGGTTCAAGAAGGCCTGTTCATAACGAACATAGATCTGAGGGATGTGTATTTATTGTTCACATGATTCGGGATCTTCTCAAGTTTCTGAATTTCATCATCCTAGAGAGACTTTTAGGTCTTGGGGTATTGCAAGGGTGCCTTCTTGGACAATATATGGTTCAGGTGTCATCTTTTCTTCGAGCAAACTCTCTTTTAAGAGATCTTGTCCAATCTACTTTCCCATGGCTGGGAAAAGAATCTGGAGAAGAGTTCCCTTGGTCCGTCTACAAGGGTGATTTTTTGGAGACTTTAATAGATTATCTAGGAGAAGATTTCTAACAGAGGTCAGTTAATCAAGGTTTTATTCTCTGTCTGCAGTCTACTGCCCGGCTAACAGAAAGCTCTAGTGGTTCGGTAGATAGCTTAGCAATCTTGCAACCAGAGGGTTGGGAGTTTGCATCTAGCTGCAGTTGATTTTCCTTCACTTTTCAGTGACTCAATGTATGGAGGGAATCGGTCTGATGGTTTCCATGGACTTCATTCCTTTTGCTATTTTTAAAAGGGAGAACGTTCGGATCTGTCTCAGACGATATATCTAGATCAGTCGACAGACTTTTTCCTGTGGTGGTTTTTCAGGAGTATCTATCCCAGGGCGCGTGCTTCTGGAGATATTCCTGGGTGATGTGACCACGGACACCAACCTACTGGGCTGGTAAGCTGTCTGGGTCTTGTTTAAGGATTGTGGACTCAGAAGTGTCTGCTCTCCTCTGTAACATCTTGGATTGAGAGCGATTTGCAATGCTCTGATGGCTTGGCCTCAGTCATCTTTAGCCTGGTTCCAGTTGGACAATATCACCTCAATGGTTTAAATCAACCTCCAGGGAGGAACTAGGGGTTCCTTGGCCATGTAGGAGGTGACTTGGATTGTTCAATGGGCAGAAGCTCACAATTGCTGTCTGTCATCCACTTTCCAGGGGTGGACAATTGGGAATCGAACTTTTGAACTGACAGATATTTCTTCCCAGGGAGTGGGCTCTCCATCCAGAGGTGTTCTCTAGGTAAACCCTCAAATGGGGGGTTCCGGGAGTTGGCTTCTGAGGGCGTTTCAGCAGAACGCCAAGTTTCCAAGGTACGGTTCATGGTCAAGTGATCCGCAGACCGTCCTGATAGATGTTCTGGCATTTTTCTTAGAATTCAGTCTTACATACCCGTTTCCTCTGTTTTCCTTTCACGAGTCATTACTCGTATTTAACAGAGAGCGGCGGTGGTTCTAATAGCACCTGCAGGATTTGGCATGCAGATCTAGTGGAAATGTCGTCTCTCCACCATGGAGACTGCCTCTGAGGAAAGACCCTCTGATTCAGGGTCCCTTCCTTCATCCTGATCTCGTTTCTCTAAAGCTGACTGCTTGGAGATTGAACGCGTGGGTTTTTCTGAGTCGTCAGTGAGACCATGCCTCAGGTTTGCATGCCAGTTTATAGAAAGATTTGCTATAAGATATGGCATAACTATCTTTATTGGTGTGTATCTAAGGGTTACTCTTGGAGTAGGGGTAGGTTTCCTAGGTATTTGTCTTCATAAATGAAGAGAGTCCACAGCTGCATTCATTACTTTTTTTTTTTTTTTTATTGAGGAAGTATGGCACATAAGTACATACATGGCAGTTAACGACAAAAACAGTATCTCAAGAGTTGACAACAAGAGAAACACAATACTACATCCAAACATATACGGTTGTCTTGGCAGCCAGTCTGTTCTGTTCCCCATTTAAATTTTTAAGGGTTTGCTGTGCCATCAAGGATTGCTAGCTCCACTGAATGGAGCGGTCTTTGAGAAAACGTGGATGACACCAGAGTCAAACTGTGATAACACGTGAAATAATTTGTTTCTAATATAATGTCCAGATGGTCCTCAGAGAAGAATGCAAATATAGATAGGGCAATAACCCCGAACATCTTATAACAAAAAATTACTCTAATACAGTTTTCAGTTCTGGTCAGGTACCCGGGATCAGGATAGGTTTAATAAGCTGAAATAAGCATTCCAAGCTATAGATAATAAGGTACATAAGTATAGACACTTTTTCTATTGAAGGTAGGGCCCGAAGGATCTTTAGATACATATAAGGGAGAAAGCGTTAAACCGATCCTTCGAACTAAGCAGAGGCTACAAAACTCTGCCAGGGTATGAATGCGGAGGAGAATTTACTCATCCCTTACCGCATAGAAAAAAAAAAAGGGGGGGGGGTGGAGTAGAATAAAGCTTATTGGGTTACTATAGGTTTAGGAGTTACAGTAGGTTAAGTCTAACATGGAGGGATTTTACCTTACAGTCTTCCTTATTGATCACTGCAAAATAAATATACCTATACAGTCCTGCCACAAATAGAACTTCTTAAAGCTTACTGAGTTGCTATAGATATAGGGGTTTCACTGAATGTTTTGCCTTAAAGTCTCCATTATTTATCTCTGAACAATATGGTAAGTATATATGCAGACTTTAGCAAATATATGAAAGAAGTGGCCCTTATATGAGAAGGAAATAACTTTCTGAAGTAAATATATAATAAGGGTAGGTACAATTAGTGTTATAGTACAGAAGGTATCAAATATTTCTAGGCAACTAAGCATTCACAACTATTACCCCTAAATCTCCATTAGCTCATCACAGATTATATACAGCAGGAGGAGTATTATGCATTTCTGAACAATATAGTAAGAATATGTGCAGACTTTAGTAAATATGTGAAAGAAGTGATCCATATATGGGAAGTAAGTAGCTTTCCGGAGTAAATATCCAATAAAGGGTATAGTACAGAATATCATAGTGCATAGTAAAGGTATCAAATATTTTTAGGCAACTAAGCGTTTACAGCTATTACCAATAAATCTCCATGAGCTCTTCACAAAGTATATACAGCAGGAGGGGACAATTACACAATCTGCTCAGTTTTCAGATATTATTCGTCATATATGCAGATTCCTTAAGTTCAACTATAATAAAGTCCCTTAAAGAGTCCAAACATTGAACTTGATTGAGA
The DNA here is from genome assembly GCF_027579735.1 of Bombina bombina. Classification (NCBI taxonomy): domain Eukaryota; kingdom Metazoa; phylum Chordata; class Amphibia; order Anura; family Bombinatoridae; genus Bombina; species Bombina bombina. The sequence continues at coordinate 49,656,095 of NC_069510.1, read as the reverse complement.
ACATGAAAGATATGCAAAATGGAGCTGTAGGCTGAAGCACACATCGTCCACTACCGCTATAAGATTGTCACCCAATTCCGACTTTTATATTGGGACAGCCAGACCTTCCGGCACTTTGAAGAGGCTTCCCAAGCATATGAACAATGGAGCCGCTGCATTGTGAATCCAGACAGTAGGAAGAGAGAGCCCACCCGGCAAGGTAGCCTGCCTCCAGAGTCGCAACCTCCTGCTCGGTCGTAACCTCAAAACTTAAATATCTCAGTGACCTCACCTTCAGTGCTCCCCACAGCCGTACCCTCCTGTAAACACATACCATTTATATCGCCGACCGCATCTCCCAGGGCAGAGGGAAACGGCGAGCGACCCCCGCTCTCGCGGGTTGAAGCAGCTGCAAAGGGGTAGGCTGGTTCTGTTAGAGGGTGTTGAGTGGAAGTCTCCTGGGGAACAGTCATGCGTGTGCCCGGATCCATAGCTGCTCCCTCACAAGGTTCAGCGCTTTCTGCTCCCTCGTTCCGGTGCATAGCGATTAAAATAAGCCGGTCTAACCTGTTCTGGAGGTTGCGATCATACTTTTCAAAGAGGGCTAGAATAGCCATGCGGGAGTCCACCATGTTTGTGCCTCTGTGTAGCTAGGCCGCAATGAGTCTCTCTGGTAGTCGGCTGTGTACAAGCTCCCGGATCTTCTTCAAACCCTTATAGCAGGGTCTTAGATAGGGGTTCAGAATATATCTATCACCAGTTATAGGCTATTCGGTTAGTAAAAACACCCTCAAAATCTCAATTGAAACCGGGAGCTATTGCGATGTGCGTCCAGTTACTTTGGCGGTTAGCTCCGCCCCCTGCATTCATTACTTTTGGGAAATAAGAACCTGGCCACCATGAGGAGGCAAAGACACCCCAGCAAAAGGCTTAAATACTCATCCCACTTCCCTCATCCCCTAGTCATTCTTTGCCTTTCGTCCCAGGAGGTTGGCAGAGAAGTGTCAGTCGTTTGTTTTCGTCTCTTATGGAGGGTAGTACTCTTCGACATGGGACGGGAGTTTTAAGTAATCCTGTCAGTCTCTCAGTGATGGCTTGGATGAAAGTTAGAGTCCGGAGATGTAGGAAGAGTTTCTGTGAAATAATTCCGACTCATTTTAACAACTCCACAAGCTAACAACGTTGTCTAACTTCGCTTCGCTGCTTGCTTTCTTCTCTTAAGTCCATGGTGGAGGCGAGGCTATCATCCGTCACACTTGAAGGGCCGTGTTCCTGTTCCACACCGTAGATTCTGGTAAGATCATTTCATTTTACTTCTTCATGATTGTACTGCCTTTCAAAGTAACGTGACCTTAAGGTCGGGCGCGCTTTTTTCTTGGACTGTACGGTTCACCTTGTGACTGGGTGTGTTTACGTTCTGGTCTTCCATTTTTGCATTCCTGACTGTGTGGAGACGGAGAAATCTAGTCCGCTGGTGTCTAGTTCATAGAAGGTGGTGAGTGCCCCAGCCATTGTGGGTGTCAGGTGCCGTTTAAATTGTTATATATTTCGTCCATTTTTTGGTATCCTTTATCCAGCTATGGAGGATGCTGATGTCGAAATTGTCAACTTTCTGATTCAGATTCTTCATCCTGTGACAAATGTGAATTGGCCCCTGTTACAAACTGCTATTTGTAACAGGCCCTTTAAATGGAAAATTGCCCTGCTTCCCTGGATTTTGGAGAAGCCTATTTTCCAGCCTCCTTCCTCATGACTATGGCCCCTGGAAGATTGTGCCCCTGAAAACATATTAACTTTTATTGGGTGTGTATGGCTCTTTAAGAACCGTCTGGGGACATATTGTGACTTTGATGAACAATGCCCCTTTAAGACTATGTCCCCAGACCTGTAAAATAACTTGTCCCTGGCTTCTCCCACTTGGTTCAGTAAATAGGGCTTACTGAACCAAGTACCACACAGGCAGAGTGTTCCACAGAAAGGGAGCACTGTTACAAAAGCATTAGTTTTCATTGTGTGCCATTAAGAGTTAATTTTATTCAGCTTCAAGAACCTATTCTAAATACAAGTTTGCTGGGATCAGCTCTAATTAAGTTTAGTGATAAACATTCCCATTGTCTAATCAGACTGCTAGTAGTGATAAGGTGGACTGCATTGTTTTCTTGTTTGTAATGTTATCTGCTGAAGTAATGTAATTCTATGGTGGCCTGTCAAAGGGCGTTGTCTCGCTATCTAAATGTATCAAATGTGTGATTGGGGATTTTATGCCTCCCCCTGAGAGTGTCTTTTTTGCATGTAACCTCAATAAAAAGCAGGCTGTGTGTTCCAGCACATCAGACCTATTCTGACCCTCTAACTTGCAGCCTTGACTCATGTTTGTAGGGGACAGCTATAATCACTACAGGGATTGCTATGCTCTATATACTCCCTTAGCTACTGAGCTCTTGTAAGAGCTCTTGTTCCTGATCCTGCTTCGCTGTACAGAAGAGGTTCACCTACTGGAGCCTGGTCGTAGATACAGGGCGCAGAGCAGATGGTGAGATACCAGCCCAGCAGCGGTGGTTCGTAGAGTCTGCATTACTTATGGTGGCTACGCAGCAGTTATAGTGTCTACGGTGCTGATGATCCTTTGGTGAGTGCTAGGAGCATCCTTTTCTACGGTCCAACTTCCAGCCAGCCTGGAGGCAACCGTAACAGCCCCATTGACTCAGGTCAGTCAGCTATGTTCTTTAGGCCGTTCTAGAGCGCCTTGTTCCTCGGGCTTGGGGATTCAAGGGACTGTCCTCCAGGAGGCGAGTTCCCTACCGCTCCCTACTACTACACATGTGGGTAACCAAGGTTATGCTTTTTTATGGATTGTTCCCCGGAGATTGTGGCACGTTTTTGCTTTTACATATTTTTGGCGCTTGCGCATCTACAAAGTCCAGATGTTTATTTACGATTGTGTTTGTGCCCGACTGCCCCAGGAGGGCATGGGAAGTTCCCTGCGGAGATAACTGTTCCTGAGTGTTGTGCCTTTCGTCACAGGCTGGCTTGCCTTCGTGCTCTACTTAGACACATTTTTGAGCTGTTTGGGGACCCTATCCTTCTCGGTTATGGGACTCATCAGTCTCCTCCTTCGAATGGCTCACCTCGTTAGACATGGGGGGGATGAAGTAATCTCCTTTAAGTCTTGTTATCGAGATCCTTCCCAGTTTTTTTGGAAGAACAGGGTTTCCGTTAGGCTGGTCCTGCGGATCTTTCTGTTCTTCTTGGGCGTTAACCCTCGGGTTGCCTGTCATTTTATTTTATCTGATTAGGATGAATTTTATTTTCTTGCGGGTCCGTGCGGCTCTCGGGATTGTTTCAGTCCTAAATAGCCGTTCTCTGGTGACTGGGTCAGTGGATTTTGTTGCGTCACTCTCTGTTTCCGATAGAGCGTTTAGCGCCTCTTTTCCGCCGGTCGGGGCAGTGTTGCTTTAGGAAATTGTCCTTTTTTGGAATTGTTCCTTTAGTGGTTCTCTTCTTCATTGAGACCTTTTGGATTTTGTCAGTTTCTTCTTGTGGATGGGTCCCCTTCGAGGGACTTTGATTCCCTTCGGGAGATGGTTGTTCATTTTTCGGGACATTAGACAGTGAGGTATTTTTGGGCTCCGGTTAGGGGTCCTTCCCCGGTGTTGGGAATGCTCTGCATTTCCTTCTTGGGATAGAAGAGGTCCTAGTGGTTTTCCATTCATATGGTTCAGGTATTGCCATCCATGTGGTATCCAAGCCCATGTTTTGCTGTCCTCTGACTTCGAATCTGAGGTGATGTGAAGGCGTGATGTTACTCTGTTCGGGTGACTTGTCCTCACTGTTCCCCTTGTGTCTGGAGCTCGTGGCTAGCTGGACAGCTAGCTCAGCATACTAATGCTCTGTGGCTACTCTGTACTGTAGCACACCGAGGGTTGTTAGTTTGATCCTCGGCGAGGTCTACTCAGCCTTTCCTTCTTTCGAGGTTGATAAAATGAGCAGTGCCTTGTGTCCCTTAAGGGGGGGATAACCTGCACTTTTAAAGCAAAATCATGTTAATGTTGAAAAAACGCCTGTTAGCTCTAGTGTCCTTTTATGGCCCTGGCTCTTTAGAGTGTTGGGCTCCTGCAAGGGGTGGTCTCTTCCCTTTGGGTTGAGACTTGCAAGGGCTTCTTGCTCTTGTTATCTGGGTTATTCTTCCCCTGGGACAGCCACGAACGTGACCTGATGGTGGGCTTTCCTGCCTAACAAACGGAAGGTTTGCGGTTGCTCAGCTGTCACTTTTGCACCTGGTATGTGTGCTAGCACGATTGTGTTTTAAAGGGTTCTTCTGTGTTTGGCAGTGACGTGGCCTTGTGTCCTGTCGGCTCTTCTTACGACTTCCTGTCTTATGGTCTGGTGTTTCGACGCTCTCCTTTTCAGGGGGCTCGTTATCCTCCTTACGGAGGTTTTATCTGGTTCGGGGATTGGTCTTTGAGTTGTTCCTTTCCATATGGGGAGCTGCTGGCTCCACATTGAGACTTAGTTGGGTGGCTTGCTAGATTTCCTTGGGTCTAACGCCTGCTCGATTTTCTTTAGGTTGAAGTGGCTGTGTCCATTTTTCCGCCCTTTTGGGGGCCGGTCTTGGGGTTCCTTTCAGTTCCCTTGCTTTCAGATCTGCCGTTGCTTGGGCTGGTCTGGCTAGGTGTAGGATCTGAGTTTTGTTGTTCATCCTCAGGTCTTGGGGGTGACAGTGGACTTTTTTTTTTTTTTTAGAAGTTCTGTGCCTTTCCCCCTTTGAGATCTGTGAGTAGGCTTGGCGGCCTGGATTGCCTAGAGAGTGTCCTCTGTCTTGGAGGTTGGGCAATCTGCTATTTTGTTCGTCCGCTTCTTCCTTACGCATAGTGTTTCTCGTGTCTTCCTACGGATGGCAGCGTGTTACTGGACTCAGATGTTTATTTCTGAGTTTGCTTCTGTTTGCTCAGTCTCTGAGTTCTGACGTTTTGAGGACTTTGTCTTCAGCTGTTTTTTTCGGTGCTGTTGCACGATGTTTGGGAGATGTTTCTTCTCCTTGATGATGCCCGGTTGCTCCTTGTGGGTTGGGCGTCGTCTCCCCTTGTTCTCGGGCTCCATTTGGGTCTCTGTGAACTTGGCCTTCCTTTGAAGGGTTTTTTTTCCTTTATGAATTTTGCTGTACCCTTGTTCTCTCCCTTTTGGGGATTTTGGTACTGTACTAGTAAGGGTTGTGTGGGGACCGACTGCTGGGCGACGGTTCTCCTGGAGGAGTGTTGGCTCAGTGAGTCTGCTTGCGGTCTCTAGTTAGGCTTTTGGACTTTCTGCGGGTCAGTGTCCTTGGGGCCTTTTAGTTTTTTTGCCTGACTCAGACGAAGCGCGGTTTGGTTGGGTTGTGGGTTTTTTCAGGCCTGGTGCCCTCAGAATGGGCCGCCTATTGTTGTATCCTCCCGTTTTTGCATTGTGTCCTCTATAGCTTGGGTATTGTTTTCCCAAAAGTAATGAATGCAGCTGTGGACTCTTCATTTATGAAGAAAAACAAATTATGCTTACCTGATAATTTTCTTTTCTAAAGATGGAAAAAGTCCACAGCTCCCCACTCGTATTTTTCTGTGGGGCATCTTATTTTTATTATTCTGGCACCTTTGCACCCTGGCATTAGGAACTCTCAGCTTTGAAATGTGGTTCGCCTTATGTTTTTTTTCATGCAGATGAGGCGGTTCTTTTTTCTAAGTTAGGTTTCCTTCCTAAGGTGTTTTTGGACAGAAATATTAATTGGGGAATAATTGTTCCTTCTCTATGTCCTAGTCTTCTCAGAAAGTTTGTCGCACAACTAAGGATTTTCGCCAGTCTTCTGCCCTATTTGTTTCTCTGGGAAACGTACAGGAAGCTATTGCTTCTTCTCTTTATCTCTGGTTGAGAAGTTTAATTTGTTTGGCTTATGAGAGGATTACATCTCATTCCACTAGGGCTGTCTCTTCTTCTTGGGCTTTCAAAAATGAAGCTTCTGTGGAACAGATTTGCAAGGATGGAACTTGGTCTTCTATGCATACTTTTTTCAAATGTTATACTTTTGCCTTGGCTGAGGTTTCTTTTGGGAGAAATGTTCTTCAAGCGTGGTGCCTTCTGTTTAGGTTACCTGTCTTGTCCCTCCCTAATCATCTGTGTCCTCTAGCTTGGATATTGGTTCCCACTAGTAATTGATGCCGTGGACTCACCCTATCTTAGGAAAGAAAACATAATATATGCTTACCTGATAAATTTCTTTATTTCCGGATATGGAGTCCACTGCCCCACCCTTTATTTTAAGGCAGTTATTTTTTACTAACACCTCTGGCACCTCTACACCTTTATGTTATCTTCTTTTTCCATTTTCCTTCGGCTGAATGACTAGGGGTTATGGGTAAAGGAAGTGACATTTAACAACTTTGCTGTGGTGCTCTTTGCCTCTTCCTGCTGGCCAGGAGTGATATTCCCACTAGTAATTGAAGATGCCGTGGACTCACCATATCCGGAAATAAATAAATGTATCAGGTAAGCATAAATTATGTTTTTTCTTTGTTCTCTTGCTATCTTTATTTGAAAATGAAGGCATCTAAGCTAAGGAGCCAGACAATTTTTTGGTTGAGTACCCTGGACAGCACTTGTTTATTGGTGGGTGAATTTATCCACCAATCAGCAAGAACAACCCAGGTTATTCACCAAAAATGGGCCGTCATGTAAACTTACATGCTTGCTTTTCAAATAAAGATACCAAGAGAATGAAGAAAAAATGATAATAGGAGTAAATTAGAAAGTTGCTTAAAATTGCATGTTCTATCTGAATCACGAATGAAAAAAATTTGGGTTCAGTGTCCATTTAACCTCTGTATACGAGTGCAGATAAAAAAAATTGGGATTGGCAGTTGCAGTTGGCTGATATTTCAAAGGTAATTTTAAGATAAACAAATGCAGATTTTACAAGTTTTTACAGATTTACTATAGCTTACCCCCTTCCTCAGTAGTGCATTCGTGCAATGTTTTATCTAACCTTTTCTGTTACATTAATGGAACATTAATGGGACAGTCTACACCTGTACAAACTTTAACTGATACATTAGATCTATCCTTGAAAGTCTTAGTTCACCCCTGCAACCGTTTAGTCTTTATCCCATTCCATTTTCCTCCTACATTATACAGCACTTCTCTTTCAAATTTGCACTTGTGCACGTATCCAACAGTGACGTATGTAATCTCCCAATACGCATGCGCAACTTCTGTCTCATCGAAACCGGAAGAACATAGCGTGTGAATGAGTCCAAGATCATAGGTTTTAGAAGATTAGAGTAAAATTAATAATTAGGCTGTGAGATTACATCACATTGAAATATACAATGTGATAGAACCTTATAACTTAGCTTACCCAATAGATTGACAGTCCTTCAAATAATACACTACGCTGGAAAATTGTGTAGATTATTCGGTTCCTTTTTTTTGGTTACCACTTTGATTGTTCATGCGAGAATTAGAAAAGCACCACACCGTAGCGCTCAAGCGTTCCACTTTTGATTGGACTAACTAAAATCAGGGAATCAATGTCGTTAGGCGGAACTGAGTGGCCATTTCAAACAGTCAAAATACAACTTTCAAATAAAGATATCTTTAATATTGTCAATCACTTGTAAGGGAAGAAGAGGTTCATTGTGACTTATAACAATGGATCTAAGGTGTGAATTTATGTTTGCATAGGTGTAGACTGTCCCTTTAAAACCATATACCCATATCAGTAGTTAGCATATGCTCATATCAGCCCTTCATTGTAAAAAAAAAAATCATTTAAACTGTACTTTGTTAGTCCAATTTACATGGGTCTCCTTTACTGTGGCCAATTATGGACAGATATACATGAGCTTGTGTTTTGAATTAATCAATCACTGTGCAGAATATTGCAGATTTGTAACATGCTTAAAGGGACATAAAAGTGCAAAAAAGAAAACTATTATTGCACTATTGCTTGCATATAACTACAGATTTAACCAATGCAAAGATGTTAAAGACAGACAGTCAGCTCCAGAGCAGCAATGCACTACTGGTAGGTAGCTGAGCCAATAACAAGAGGCCTATATGTACAGCTACCAGTAGTGCTCTGCTGCTCCAGTGCCTACCTAGGTATGCTTTTCAACAAAGGATACTAAGAGAATGAAGTATTTTTAATGACAGAAGTAGGTAGAAATGTTTCCTATGTAGAAATGTGAGCAGAAAAAGGTTCCCAGGCAGGAAACCCAGTCTGATTAAGCTCATCAGCGTGAGGCAGCATTCACTAGTTGCATTTATCTTTTTACGAGCAAACACTTGTGCAACCCCACTCCACAACAAATCGAGTGAGAGCAATGGTTATCAATCACCCAGGGAGGATCAGTCCAGGGTGATTTAATATTGCCACCCACAGAGATGTTGGGAAGCAGCTGTCCTATCCTATCTTTTCTATGGGATTTGCCTAACGCTGGTATTACGAGTCTTGGAGAAAGTGAGCGGTAGAGCCTCTACCTCCAAGACTCCAACCGCAAAAAAAAGTCAGTAGTTAAGAGTTTTATTGACTAACACCAGAACATAAAGCTCTTAACTACAGTGCTACAATGTACACTAACACCCATAAACTACCTATGAACCACTAAACCGAGGCCCCCCCACATCGCAAACACTATAATAAAAAAATGTAACCCCTAATCTTCCGACCGGACATCTCCGCCACCTACATTATCCCTATGAACCCCTAATCTGCTGTCCCTAACATCGCCGACACCTATATTATATTTATTACCCCCTAATCTGCCCCCCCCAACCTCGCCGCCACCTACCAACACTTATTAACCCCTAATCTGCCGTCCGGACATCACCGCCACTATAATAAATGTATTAATCCCTAAACCGCCGCACTCCCGCCTTGCAAACACTATAATACATTTTATTAACCCCTAATCTGCCTCCCTAACATCGCCACCACCTACCTACAATTAACCCCTAATCTCCCGCCCCCGTCGCCGCTACTATAATAAAGTTATTAACCCCTAAACCTAAGTCTAACCCTAACACCCCCTAAGTTAAATATAATTTAAATATAACAAACTAAAATTACTATCATTAAATAAATTAATCCTATTTAAAAATAAATACTTACCTATAAAATAAACCCTAATATAGCTACAATATAATTAATAATTACATTGTAGCTATTTTAGGGTTTATATTTATTTTACAGGCAACTTTGTATTTATTTTAACTAGGTACAATAGCTATTAAATAGTTAATAACTATTTAATAGCTACCTAGTTAAAATAATTACAAAATTACCTGTAAAATAAATCCTAACCTAAGTTACAAATACACCTAACACTACACTATCAATAAATTAACTACAATTATCTAAACTCAAATAGAATTAAATAAACTAAACTATATTAAAAAAAACCCACTAAATTACAAAAAATAAAAAAATATTACAAGAATTTTAATCTAATTACACCTAATCTAAGCCCCCTAATAAAATAAAAAAGCCCCCCAAAATAATAAAATTCCCTATCCTATACTAAATTACAAAAGTAATCAGCTCTATTACCAGCCCTTAAAAGGGCTTTTTGCGGGGCATTGCCCCAAAGTAATCAGCTCTTTTACCTGTAAAAAAAAAATACAATCCTCCCCCCAACATTACAACCCACCACCCACACACCCCTACTCTAAAACCACCCGATCCCCCCTTAAAAAAACCTAACACTACCCCCCTGAAGATCACCCTACCTTGAGCCGTGTTCAGCCAGCCGGCCACCGATGGAACAGAAGGTTATCCGGACTGGCAGAAGTTTTCATCCTATCCGGGCAGAAGAGGACATCCGGACCGGCAGAAGTCTTCATCCTATCCGGGCAGAAGAAGACATCCGGTCCGGCAGACATCTTCATCCAGGCGGCATCTTCTATCTTCATACTTCCGGAGTGGAGCCATCCTCTTCTTCCGACGGACTAACGACGAATGAAGGTTCCTTTAAATGACGTCATCCAAGCTTGCGTCCCTCGAATTCCAATTGGCTGATAGGATTCTATCAGCCAATCGGAATTAAGGTAGGAAAAATCTGATTGGTTGATGCTATCAGCCAATCAGATTGAAGTTCAATCCGATTGGCTGATTGGATGAGCCAATAGAATTTACCTCTGATTCTATTGGCTCAGCCAATCGGATTGAACTTCAGCACACTACATCCACTAGTCACCAAAGAAAGCCTGGAATCTTCTCCACACAGTTCACCTGTTGTTTACAGGAGGACCCCAAAGTCAAGGGAATGGTTTACTGTTAGTAGTATAACATCATGGATGTGTAGGATCAATCCATGTGTGGGATGCAGCAGTTAATACACTTTCTGAACCAATATGTATATAAAGTATGTTGTTTTATTGTATGATAAGTAGATAAGATCACAGAGTGTGTATGTAATTGTGCCATATCACTGAGACACACTATGTCAGTCAGTTAGTTTGCACTTTAATGCCGGTTTATGTTTACTTACCTACAATTTTTCTTTGACTAAGATGTGTCACACTTAATTGATACACGGCACAGATCAGCTATAGCAATATTGGGGAAGTCCCAGTATTCACTTAACCGGATGTGAAGTAACATCCAGTAGACACGAAACCGGAAGTGATGTAGATTCACTACTTCTGGTTATACAAAGGGGCTGTAAGTTACACAGGTGTTCTAAAGTAAGTTGTCTACCGCGTAGGAATGTGACTACCGCGTCACTTCTGGTGACTTTAATGAGCTGCTGGAGGTTTGTGGCGCTCACTGCTAATCCGCTAGAGGCCCAACCTCCTACAAACAGCTGTTTAAGGCAGAATAGGTGACAACTTATTTTAGAACACCGGCGCCCAGTGGTTGCTGTAGTTTGTAGTGTGCAAGTTCCCTCATAAACAGTGAGGGAACTTGCACACTACAAACTACAGCAACAATTCAATTTCAAACCATTCACATCCACGGTCCAACACATACTTGTTGCTGGTACATTGTATAACCTTCTTCATAACGGTTATAACAAGTTAAAGACTTCCTGTCAGTGTCACCGATATAAAAACAGTTGTGAAACAACAAATCTAAACGATAAACAAACCTGACAGAAACCAATGGGCGCCGGTTTTCTAAAATAAGTTGTCACCTATTCTGCCTTAAACAGCTGTTTGTAGGAGGTTGGGCCTCTAGCGCATGAGCAGTGAGCGCCACAAACCTTCAGCAGCTGTTTACACGTCACCGGAAGTGACGAGGTCGTCACATTCCTATGGTACACAACTTAATTTAAAACACTGGTCATTATGATGTGATGATTTACATGGAATACGTATCCCTAAAAGTGGTGTTTACTACAATGTTTATTTTATATAAAGAGTGACACTGATGTGAAATTGAAAATATTTTAAATACCGGTAATGATTGTGAATAACTTCCGGTTCACTTGATTGGATACACTACTGAATACCAGATATGACATGTTTTGGCGTTTTTTTGCACAGGAAGTGGGAGGTACTTTAAGTGTTTGTATGCTATTTAAAGGGACACTGAACCCAAATTGTTTCTTTCCTGATTCAGATTGAGCATGCAATTTTAAGCAACTTTCTAATTTACTCCTATTATCAAATTTTCTTCGTTCTCTTGCTATTTTTATTTCAAAAAGAAGGCATCTAAGCTAAGGAGCCATCCAATTTTTGGTTTAGCACCATGGACAGCTCTTGTTTATTGCTGGGTAAATTTATCCACCAATCAGCAAGAACAACCCAGGTTCACCAAAATGGGCCTGCATCTAAACAAATTCTTGCTGTTCAAATAAAGATACCAAGAGAATGAAGAAAAAGTGATAATAGGAGTAAATTAGAAAGTTGCTTAACATTGCATACTCTATCAGAATCAAGAAAGAGAAAACAATTGGGTTCAGTGTCCCTTTAAGCACGTTTGTGGTGTGTTATAATCGTTCTGAAGAAGGGGAAACATATCCCTTAAATGTCAATAAATTTGATCATAAGTTGGTGAAAATCCTGGTTTGTTGCTGTATTTGTTGGATGTATGGATGTGTATATATATATATATATATATATATAGATAGATAGATAGATAGATAGATAGATAGATAGATAGATAGATAGATAGATAGATAGATAGATTTATACTGTATATTATGAGAATGTTCTGAGTTTCTCAGCTAAAACAGTTTCATCAGTCATTTAATGCTGCTATTTATCGAAATCCTTTACAGAACATCTAATAAAGTAGTACAGCGGCAAGAAGCTACAGAAGTGCAACACAAGAATGCAAATGTTTAATATTCTATATTAACTATGTGCTTTCAGTGAAAATCTATATAAACTTGTGTAATAAAACATTGGACTTATCTTCTCTTAATGACTTCTTGCTCTGTATATTTTACAAGCTAATTTTTTACTTTTTAATATGGGTCTTTGCTCTAAGGGGCCTATTTATTAAAGGTCTTGCAGACCTGATCCGACAGTGCGGATCAGGTCCGCAAGACCTCGCTGAATGCAGAGAGCAATATGCTCTCCGCATTTAACATTGCACCAGCAGCTCACAAGAGCTGCTGGTGCAACGCCGCCCCCTGCAGACTCGCGGCCAATGGGCTGCCAGCAGGGAGCTGTCAACCCAATCGTACTCGATTGAGGTTGATTTCCGGCGATTCCTGTCCGCCTGCTCAGAGCAGGCGGACAGGGTTATGGAGCAGCGGTCTTTAGACCGCTGCTTCATAACTTGTGTTTCTGGCGAGTCTGAGGACTCGTCAGAAACACGGCCATCAAGCTCCTTTCGGAGCTTGATAGATAGGCCCCTAAATCTGAACTTAACAGTTTGATCTAGCACTATGTCTTGACTACCAAGAACATTATTGTATATGATAGTTTTTAGTACCACGAATAACGAGAGCAATGAGCCTGGTACAGAAATAAACACTCCCTGGGGGCGTGTCACTTTAACCTTATGCTTCCCCATCACCTTGAAAACAACTTTGCAAGCTTTATTAATTACACTAATTTGACATAAGTTCATCAGATGTTGCTGATTATGAGCGGAAAAAAGAACAAAAAGCTACATACATGTTTCAAAAATATCAAAAGTGTTTAGTTTTTTCATGAATGCTTTTAAAATGTTTTATAGAAATGATGTACAATCCTTTTAAAAAATATTTGCCATTTGCTCCTTTTGTAAGGCTTATTATTGCAAGCCAATCAGGAAAGGCATACCTTGGTAGAACTCCTCAGAGCACGCCCATTATTATTATTATCAGTTATTTGAAGAGCGCCAACAGATTCTTTATATTTTTATTGAGGTTCATGAACATACAAAGTATAGAAAAACTGTAATACATTACATGTTATATAAGTACAGTTAGGCTCTCATGCGAGCTTGCATTAAAATAAACAGTCATAACCTGAAAAATTATATAGTACCTCAATTTTTTTTTTTAAGGTTATTTTCACTTTGTATTATGTTAGGCCACTCTTGGACCTATGACCACCTGTATAAATCATTTTTAGAAGGTAGGGAATAATAGACCACTTTTGGGTCTGAGTATATCTCAATATTTATACTGTATATGTATAACTCAAGGGGAACCTCATTTTACTAAACTTAACAACATTTAGTCACACAACTGTCATAAAGGAAACATGTGGCAGGTTATTATAGAACACTCTAACAGGATTTAAGAAGTTAAATGTGTGGGTGACCAGGAGCACTGAACATGAATAATTTATAAAACTATTGTTACTGACATCTAAAAAAAAAAAATGTACATATTTCAAAAGTCACCTTTTGACTCTATACTTATTATAAAACCAGAGCAACATTTATTTATTTGATGAAGGGGAACATGGATAATGAGTGCTATTGTGTGGTATCTGTAGTACATATGCATATAATCTTAACCTCCCTCTGATTATCTGTGAGTATGGAACCATTACTAAAGAAATAGGACCATATCCAACTCCAAAAAAGACTAGAGGAATATATCATCCGTAATATATTGGCAAACCAACAAAGACTTTTGAGTAGTTTATGGTGTTTGTGCTCATCCACTTCCAAGCTATATAACCTATACAGTATGCCTATGACTTGGACCATCATTATAAGGTGGCATTGGCCCATAAATTACATTTATTTATGCTCTATAATTTATACCCAATATGCTGTCCCGGCCACAGACAGCACATTTCCTATCCATATTATATTAGCACAGATCCACCAATTCACGTACCATTATGTGTTATACATAGGCTTTAATATGTATAAACATAATAAATGAGCCAAGACATCACACCCTGAAAACAAACTGAAAGATAAGGAAAAGCACAGGCCTCCTCTGCATCCTAGGTCAGATTCTTTATATTTTAATATTTATTTTTTTGAGCTTCTAACATTGGAGTAAATTCCAATCTAGTTGATTGTGGGTTTTTTTTTACTGTTTTTCAAATCCAGATACACCTTTTTCAGCATCAGAATCAGGGGCAGAACTACCATTGGTGCAGAAGGTGCAGTCGCACCAGGGCCCAACAGCTGGAGGGGGCCCATAACAACTAGTCTATACATAGTTGTGTGCAGAATGTTTACAATCCTAATGCAGGGGAGAGTTTTATAAGAGCAAGTTGTAGGTCCATCTGTCTGTAGATCTATCTTTTCTAAACGTCATTATTCAGAGCAGAATGTAATTAATACTGTTGCTTTATTATTATTATCATCAGGTATTTGTAGAGTGCCAACAGGTGTTGCTTTCTACTGAGTTACTTTTGGGGGGCCCCAAAAGAATCTTGCACCAGGACATTCTTGAGTAGGTCGGCTACTGATCAGAATGATCACCATGCAAAAGAACATTCTTGCATTTGAAAACTATTGGATTAGATATTGAAAATATCATGAACTTTGGGGATGTCAATCCATGTGACCAAAAATTATCTAAAAACAATTTATGTAAGAACTTACCTGATAAATTCATATCTTTCATATTGGCAAGAGTCCATGAGCTAGTGACGTATGGGATAGCAATACCCAAGATGTGGAACTCCACGCAAGAGTCACTAGAGAGGGAGGGATAAAATAAAAACAGTTATTTTCCGCTGAAAAAAATTAATCCACAACCCAAAATATAAATTTAATCTCATAAATGAAAGGAAAAAAAAACTTAAATCAGAAGAATCAAACTAAAACAGCTGCCTGAAGAACTTTTCTACATACATCAAAATAGTAGAATTTAGTAAATGTATGCAAAGAAGACCAAGTTGACTGAAGCTTCATTCTTAAAAGCCCAGGAAGTGGAAACTAATCTAGTAGAATGAGCTCTAATTCTCTGAGGCGGGGCTTGACCCGACGCCACATAAGCTTGATGAATCAGAAGCTTTAACCACAAAGCCAAGAAAATGGCAGAAGCCTTCTGACCTTTCCTGGAACTAGAAAAGATAACAAATAGACTAGAAGTCTTCCTGAAATCTTTAGTAGCTTCAACATATTTCAGAGCTCTCACCACATCCAAAGAATGTAAAGATCTCTCCAAAGAATTCTTAGGATTAGGACACAAGGAAGGGACAACAATTTCTCTATTAATGTTGTTAGAATTTAAATGAAGTCCGCAAAACTGCCTTATCCTGATAAAAAATCAGAAAAGGAGATTCACAAGACAGAGCTGATAATTCAGAAACTCTTCTAGCAGAAGAGATGGCCAAAAGAAACTACACTTTCCAAGAAAGTATTGTCTTTCTGAAAACAAATGAACGGTTCTCTCTTCAATAGAGGCCAAAACTGAAGAGCCCTGAGAATCGCACGGAGTTCCAAAATATTGATTGGTAATCTCGCCTCTTGAGATTTCCAAACCCCTTGTGCTGTCAGAGATCCCCAAACAGCTCCCCAACCTGAAAGACTTGCATCTGTTGTGATCACAGTCCAGGTTGGATGAACGAAGGAGACCCCTAGAATAATACGATGGTGATCTAACCACCAAGTCAAAGATAGTCAAACATTGGGATTTAAGGATATTAATTGTGATATTCTTGTATAATCCCTGCACCATTGGTTCAGCATACAAAGCTGGAGAGGTCTTATATGAAAACGAGCAAAGGGGATCGCGTCCGATGCTGCAGTCATGAGACCTAAAACTTCCATGCACATAGCTACTGAAGGGAATGATTGAGACTGAAGGTTCCGACAAGCTGAAACCAATTTTAAATGTCTCTTGTCTGTTAGAGACAGTGTCATGGACACAATCTATCTGGAAACCTAAAAAGGTGACCCTTGTCTGATGAATCAAATAACTTTTTGGTAAATTGATCCTCCAACCATGTCTTTGAAGAAACAACACTAGTTGATTTGTGTGAGATTCTGCAGAATGTAAAGACTGAGCTAGTACCAAGATATCGTCCAAATAAGGAAACACCGCAATACCCCGTTGTCTGATTACAGAGAGTAGGGCACCGAGAACGTTTGAAAAGATTCTTGGAGCTGTTGCTAGGCCAAAAGGAAGAGCAAATTGGTAATGCTTGTCTAGAAAAGAGAATCTCAGGAACTGATAGTGATCTGGATGAATCGGAATATGAAGATATGCATCCTGTAAGTCTATTGTGGACATATAATGCCCTTGCTGAACAAAAGGCAGAATAGTCCTTATAGTCACCATTTTGAAAGATGGTACTCTTACATATCAATTCAAAAATTTTAGATCCAAAACTGGTCTGAATGAATTTTCTTTCTTTGGGACAATGAATAGATTTGAATAAAACCCCAGACCCTGATCCTGAAACGAAACTGGCATGATTACTCCTGATAACTCCAGGTCTGAAACACACTTCAGGAAAGCCTGAGCCTTTACTGGGTTTGCTGGAATGCGTGAGAGAAAAAAAATCTTCTCACAGGCGGTCTTACTCTGAATCCTATTCTGTACCCCTGAGAAACAATACTCTGAATCCATTGATTTTGGATTGAATTGATCCAAACATCTTTGAAAAAACGTAATCTGCCCCCTATCAGCTGAGCTGGAATGAGGACCGCACCTTCATGCGGACTTGGGGGCTGGCTTTGATGTCTTAAATGGCTTGGATTTATTCCAATTTGAGGAAGGTTTCCAATTGGAAACAGATTCCTTGGGGGGGGGGGAGGATTAGGTTTCTGTTCCTTATTTTGTCAAAAGGAACGAAAACGGCTAGAAGCTTTAGATTTACCCTCATTTAACCTGAGGCAAAAAAACTCCCTTCCCCCCAGTGACAGTTTAAATTATTGAATCCAACTGAGAACCAAATAACTTATTACCTTGGAAAGAAAGATAGCAATCTGGACTTAGAAGTCATGTCAGCATTCCAAGATTTAAGCCACAAAGCTCTTCTAGCTAAAATAGCTAAAGACACAGATTTAACATCAATTTCGATGATATCAAAAATGGCATCACAAATAAAATGATTAGCATGTTGAAGCAAGCGAACAATGCTAGACAAATCAGAATCCAATTCTTGTTGCGCTAAATGTTCCAACCAAAAACTTGATGCAGCTGCAACATCAGCCAAAGAAATTGCAGGCCTGAGAAGATGACCTGTATATAAATAAGCTTTCCTTAGATAAGATTCAAGTTTCCTATCTAAAGGATATTTAAAAGAGGTACTATCTTCCGTAGGAATAGTAGTACGTTTAGCAAGAGTAGAGATAGCCCCATCAACTTTGGGGATCTTTTCCCAAATCTCTAAAGAAACTGCTAGCCAAGGATACAATTTGTTAAACCTTGAAGAAGGAATAAAAGAAGTACCAGGCCTATTCCATTCCTTAGAAATCATATCAGAAATAGCATCAGGAACTGGAAAAACCTCTGGAATAACCAAGGGAGGTTTATAAACAGAATTTAAACGTTTACTAGTTTTAACATCAAGAGGACTAGTTTCCTCCATATCCAATGTAATCAACACTTCTTTTAACAAAGAACAAATATACTCCATTTTAAATAAGATTTGTCAGTGTCGATATCTGAGGCAGGATCTTCTGAATCAGATAGATCCCCATCAGAGAAGGATAATTAATCATGTTGCCGGTCATTTGAAATTTCATCAACTTTATGCGAAGGTTTAAAAGACTTTTTACGTTTATTAGGTGGTGGGATGGCAGACAAAACATTCTGAATAGAATCAAAAATAAATTATTTTAAATTTACAGGTATATCTTGTACATTAGATGTTGAAGGAACAGCAACAGGTAATGAACTGCTACTGATGGATACATTTTCTGCATGTAAAAGTTTATCATGACAACTATTACAAACCACAGCAGGAGATATACTGTAACCTCCACAAGTTTACAACAAATGCACTTAGCTTTGGTAGAACTGTCATCAGGCAGCAGGGTTCCAACAGTGATTTCTGAGACAGGATCAGATTGAGACATCTTGCATATGTAAGAGAAAAAAACAACATATAAAGCAAAATTATCAATTTCCTTATATGACAGTTTCAGGAATGGGAAAAAATGCAATGCATAGCCTTCTGATAGAGAAAAGAGGCATATAGGAATGGGGTCTTAAATAATGAAAATATTTGTCGCCAAGTATGACGCACAACAAACAGAAAAATATTTTCTCCAACATTGGTGTGTCCGGTCCACGGCGTCATCCATTACTTGTGGGAATATTCTCTTCCCCAACAGGAAATGGCAAAGAGCACAGCAAAAGCTGCCCATATAGCCCCTCCTCAGGCTCCGCCCCCAGTCATTCTCTTTGCCGCTCTGAACAAGTAGCATCTCCACGGAGATGGTGAAGAGTATGTGGTGTTTAGTTGTAGTTTTTTATTCTATCAAGAGTTTGTTATTTTAAAATAGTGCCGGCTTGTACTATTTACTCTAAAACAGAAAGGGATGAAGAGTTCTGTTTAAAAGAGGAGTATGATTTTAGCAGCAGTAACTAAAATCAATTGCTGTTCCCACGCAGGACTGTTGAGCCCAGAGAACTTCAGTTGGGGGGAACAGTTTGCAGACTTTTCTGCTCAAGGTATGACTAGTCCATTTTCTAACAAGACTGTGTAATGCTAGAAGACTGTCATTTTCCCTCTTGGGGATCGGTAAGCCATTTTCTTAGACTCTTAACAGAATGAAGGCTTATTATGGGCTATACACTGGTTGACACTCTTGTGGGCTAAATCGATTGCTTTATTTAAGTTTTTTATGAAGTTTGAAGTGATATTTCTAAACTTTTAGTGTGGGGAACGTTTTTAGGCGCCAGGCAGTTGTTTAGACACCTTCCCAGTCAGGAAGGGCCTTTCTCTATAGTAGGCAGAGCCTCATTTTCGCGCCATAATTGCACAGTTTCTTTTGGATGCAGTGCATGCAGCTGCATGTGAGAGGGTCTGGTGATCATTGAAAACGTTCCTGGAAGGCTTAATTTGGTATCGTATAACCCCCAAGGACAGGTGAAGTCGCAGCAAACGCTGTGGCTGGGACTGTAGTGGGGTTAAAATTGCTAATTGATTAAACGGCTCCGGTTTCCTCATTTAAGGGGTTAAAAGCTTGAAAATTGGGGTGCAATACTTTAAAAGCATTAAGACAATGTGGTGAAAATTTGGTAAAGATTGGATATTTCCTTCATAGTTTTTCACACATTCAGAAATAAAGTGTGCTCTGTTTAACATTTAAAGAGACAGTAACTGTTTTGTTTAAAAACTGTTTTTTTGCATTATTAGCCTGTTTAAGCCTGTCTAACATGTCTGTACCTTCAGATGGAACATGTTCTGTATGTATGGAGGCCAAGGTGGTCCCCCCTTTAAATGTATGTGATAATTGTGCCATGGCGTCCAGACAAAGTAAGGACAGTACTGTCACATTTAATAAGGTTGCCCAAGATGAATCCTCAAATGAAGGTAGTGTTGATAGTTCTTCATCCTCTCCTTCTGTGTCAATACCAGTTATGCCCGCGCAGGCGACCCCTAGTACATCTAGCGCGCCAATGCTTGTTACTATGCAACAATTAACATCAGTAATGGATAATTCCATAGCTAATATTTTATCCAAAATGCCAGCATTTCAAAGAAAGCGTGATTGCTCAGTTTTAAATACAGTGGAGCAAGAAGGCGCTGACGATAATTTATCTGTCATACCCTCACACCAGTCAGAAGTGGCAGTGAGGGAGGGTTTGTCGGAGGGAGAGCTTTCTGATTCAGGAAGAATTTCTCAACAGGCAGAACCTGATTTTGTGACGTTTAAATTTAAGTTAGAGCATCTCCGCGCATTACTTAAGGAGGTGCTAACTACACTGGATGATTGTGACTCTTTGGTCATTCCAGAAAAATTGTGCAAGATGGACAAATTCCTAGAGGTCCCGGTGCACCCTGATTTCTTTCCGATACCTAAAAGGGTGGCGGACATAGTGAATAAGGAGTGGGAGAAACCAGGCATACCCTTTGTCCCACCTCCTATATTTAAGAAATTGTTCCCCATGGTCGACCCAAGGAAGGACACATGGCAAACAGTCCCTAAGGTTGAGGGGGCAGTTTCTACGCTAGCCAAACGCACGACTATTCCCATTGAGGACAATTGTGCTTTCAAAGATCCTATGGATAAAAAATTGGAGGGTTTGCTTAAAAAGATTTTTGTTCAGCAAGGTTACCTCCTCCAACCAATTTCGTGCATTATTCCTGTCACTACGGCGGCGTGTTTCTGGTTCGATGAACTAGAAAAGTCGCTCAATAAGGAGACTCCATATGAGGAAGTCATGGACAGAATTCACACACTTAAGTTAGCTAATTCCTTTATTTTAGATGCCACTTTGCAATTAGCGAGATTAGCAGCGAAAAATTCAGGGTTTGCAATTGTGGCGCGCAGAGCGCTCTGGCTAAAGTCTTGGTCGGCGGATGTATCTTCCAAGACAAAACTGCTTAATATCCCTTTCAAAGGTAAGACCCTTTTTGGGCCAGAATTGAAAGAAATTATTTCAGACATCACTGGGGGGAAGGGCCATGCCCTCCCACAGGATAGGCCTTTCAAGGCTAAGAATAAATCCAATTTTCGTTCCTTTCGTAATTTCAGGAACGGACCGGCTTCTAACTCTGCAGCCTCTAGACAAGAGGGTAACGCTCCCCAGGCTAAACCAGCTTGGAAACCAATGCAAGGCTGGAACAAGGGTAAACAGGCCAAGAAGCCTGCTGCTGCTACCAAGACAGCATGAAGGGGTAGCCCCCGATCCGGGACCGGATCTAGTAGGGGGCAGACTCTCTCTCTTTGCTCAGGCTTGCGTAAGAGATGTTCCGGATCCCTGGACACTAGAAATAGTCTCTCAGGGTTATCTTCTAGAATTCAAGGAACTTCCTCCAAGGGGAAGGTTCCACATGTCTCGGTTATCTTCAAACCAAATAAAGAGACAGGCATTCTTACATTGTGTAGAAGACCTGTTAAAGATGGGAGTGATACACCCAGTTCCAACAGTGGAACAAGGTCAGGGGTTTTACTCCAACCTGTTTGTAGTTCCCAAAAAAGAGGGAACTTTCAGACCAATTCTGGATTTAAAAATTCTAAACAAATTTCTCAGAGTTCCATCGTTCAAAATGGAAACCATTCGAACAATTTTACCTACAATCCAGGAGGGTCAATATATGACTTCCGTGGATTTAAAGGATGCGTACCTACATATTCCTATCCACAAAGATCATCATCAGTTCCTAAGGTTCGCCTTTCTGGACAAACATTACCAGTTCGTGGCTCTCCCGTTCGGTTTAGCCACTGCTCCCAGGATTTTCACAAAGGTGCTAGGGTCCCTTCTGGCGGTTCTAAGACCGAGGGGCATTGCAGTGGCACCTTATCTAGACGACATTCTAATTCAAGCGTCGTCTCTTTCCAAGGCAAAGGCTCATACAGATATTGTTCTAGCCTTTCTCAGATCTCACGGGTGGAAGGTGAACGTAGAAAAGAGTTCCCTGTCTCCGTCAACAAGAATCCCTTTTTTGGGAACAATAATAGATTCTTTAGAAATGAAGATCTTCCTGACAGAAGTCAGAAAGTCAAAGCTTCTAAACGCTTGTCAAGTTCTTCACTCTATTCTTCAGCCTTCCATAGCTCAGTGCATGGAAGTAATAGGATTGATGGTTGCAGCAATGGACATAGTTCCTTTTGCTCGAATTCATCTAAGACCATTACAACTGTGCATGCTCAATCAGTGGAATGGGGACTATGCAGACTTGTCTCCTCAGATTCAAGTAGACCAGTTAACCAGAGACTCACTCCGTTGGTGGTTGACTCAGGATCACCTGTCTCAGGGAATGAGTTTCCGCAGACCAGAGTGGGTCATTGTCACGACCGACGCCAGTCTATTAGGCTGGGGCGCGGTCTGGGATTCCCTGAAAGCTCAGGGTCTATGGTCTCGGGAAGAGTCTCTTCTCCCGATAAACATCCTGGAACTGAGAGCGATATTCAATGCTCTCCGGGCTTGGCCTCAACTAGCGAAGGCCGGATTCATAAGATTCCAGTCAGACAACATGACGACTGTAGCTTACATCAACCATCAGGGAGAAACAAAGAGTTCCTTGGCGATGAGAGAGGTATCCAAGATCATCAAATGGGTGGAGGATCACTCCTGCCATCTATCTGCAATTCACATCCCAGGAGTAGACAACTGGGAGGCGGACTATCTGAGTCGTCAGACTTTCCATCCGGGGGAGTGGGAACTCCACCCGGAGGTCTTTGCCCAGTTAACCCAATTATGGGGCAGTCCAGACATGGATCTGATGGCGTCTCGTCAGAACTTCAAGGTCCCTTGCTACGGGTCCAGATCCAGGGATCCCAAGGCGACTCTAGTGGATGCATTAGTGGCGCCTTGGTCGTTCAACCTAGCTTATGCGTTTCCACCGTTTCCTCTCCTTCCCAGGCTCGTAGCCAGGATCAAACAGGAGAAGGCCTCGGTGATCCTGATAGCACCTGCGTGGCCACGCAGGACTTGGTATGCAGACCTGGTGAATATGTCATCGGCTCCACCATGGAAGCTACCTTTGAGACAGGATCTTCTAGTACAAGGTCCATTTGAACATCCAAATCTAGTTTCTCTGCAGCTGACTGCTTGGAAATTGAACGCTTGATTTTATCCAGAAAACCTGTGACTAGAAAGATTTACCATAAAATATGGAAAAAATATATCTGTTGGTGTGAATCCAAGGGATTCTCCTGGAGTAAAATTAAAATTCCTAAGATTCTTTCCTTTCTCCAAAAGGGTTTGGATAAAGGGTTGTCAGCGAGTTCTCTAAAATGACAGATTTCTGCTTTATCTGTTTTGTTACACAAACGCCTGGCAGCTGTGCCAGATGTACAAGCTTTTGTACAGGCTTTGGTCAGAATCAAGCCTGTTTACAGATCCATGACTCCTCCTTGGAGTCTAAATTTAGTTCTTTCAGTTCTTCAAGGGGTTCCATTTGAACCTTTACATTCCATAGATATCAAGTTACTATCTTGGAAAGTCCTGTTTTTGGTTGCTATTTCTTCTGCTGGAAGAGTTTCTGAATTATCTGCTTTGCAGTGTGATCCACCCTATCTGGTATTCCATTCAGATAAGGTCGTTTTGCGTACTAAGCCTGGTTTTCTTCCAAAAGTTGTTTCCAACAAGAATATTAACCAGGAAATAGTTCCTTCTCTGTGTCCGAATCCAGTTTCAAAGAAGGAACGTTTTTTACACAATTTAGATGTAGTTCGTGCTTTAAAGTTCTATTTAGAAGCAACAAAGGATTTTAGACAAACCTCATCTTTGTTTGTCGTTTACTCTGGTAAGAGGAGAGGACAAAAAGCTACTGCTACCTCTCTTTCTTTCTGGCTGAAAAGCATTATCCGATTGGCTTATGAGACTGCCGGACGGCAGCCTCCTGAACGAATCACAGCTCACTCTACTAGGGCTGTGGCTTCCACATGGGCCTTCAAGAACGAGGCTTCTGTTGATCAGATATGTAAGGCAGCGACTTGGTCTTCTCTGCACACTTTTGCCAAATTCTACAAATTTGATACTTATGCTTCTTCGGAGGCTATTTTTGGGAGAAAGGTTTTGCAAGCCGTGGTGCCTTCCGTTTAGGTAACCTGATTTGCTCCCTCCCTTCATCCGTGTCCTAAAGCTTTGGTATTGGTTCCCACAAGTAATGGATGACGCCGTGGACCGGACACACCAATGTTGGAGAAAACAGAATTTATGCTTACCTGATAAATTACTTTCTCCAACGGTGTGTCCGATCCACGGCCCGCCATGGTTTTTTAATCAGGTTTGAAAAGTTTCTCTCTCTATACACTACAGTCACCACAGCACCCTATAGTTTCTCCTTTTTTTCTCCTAACCGTCGGTCGAATGACTGGGGGGCGGAGCCTGAGGAGGGTTTATGTGGGCAGCTTTTGCTGTGCTCTTTGCCATTTCCTGTTGGGGAAGAGAATATTCCCACAAGTAATGGATGACGCCGTGGACCGGACACACCGTTGGAGAAAGTAATTTATCAGGTAAGCATAAATTCTGTTTTTTGGCACAAAAAATGTCCGGAATGACACACTTGCGTCACGGATGACGCAACCTTGTGAAGGACTCGGCATCAACTAAGACGCCGGAAATTACGAATTTGCGTCAACGAAAGTAACTTCACGCCAAAAAAAATTTCTGCCCGCGAATTTAAAAGACAGTCAATTTGAAAAAGAGACTATACCCCAGGTAAGAAATTTTTTTCTCTCCTATAAAAGCATTTCCCAGATATGAAACTGACAGTCTGCAAAAGGAAATATACTGAAACTGAATCATGGCAAATATAAGTACAATACATATATTTAGAACTTTATATAAATACAGTACATAAAGTGCCAAACCATAGCTGAGAGTGTCTTAAGTAATGAAAACATACTTACCAAAAGACACCCATCCACATATAGCAGATAGCCAAATCAGTGAAATGGTTATCAGTAGAGATAATGGAATATGAGAGTATATCGCCGATCTGAAAGGGAGGTAGGAGATGAATCTTTATGACTGGTAACAGAGAACCTATGAAATAGATCCCCCGTAAGAAAAACCATTGCATTCAATAGGTGATACTCCCTTCACATCCCTCTGACATTCACTATACTCAGAGGAATCGGGCTTCAAAATGCTGAGAAGTGCATATCAACGTAGACATCTTAGCACAAACTTACTTCACCACCTCCATAGGAAGCACAGTTTGTAAAACTGAATCGTGGGTGTGGTGAGGGGTGTATTTATAGGCATTTTGAGATTTGGGAAACTTTGCCCCTCCTGGTAGGATTGTATATCCCATACGTCACTAGCTCATGGACTCTTGCCAATTACATGAAAGAAACATCTGCAACAAAATTGACACATCAATATGAACAGCACTTACTGAACACTCACAGATCAGCCGATAACACACATCGACAATTTTGATATCTGCTACTGATCTGTGCATCCACGGATTCAAAAAAACAAGATGGCGCTGTGCAGGCCAACAATAGCAGTGGCCCTTTTTGATGGCGATCAGATCACACCAAATAATAAATGTTACCAAACACCTCATTACCATGTAATTTAAAGCCAGAAGAAAACATATCTATATTATATCGACAGATTAAACATGCAGAGAGAGAGGAGTCAGGAGAGGAGAGAATGCTTGAATAAGCATGATGAGAATGAGTGGCAGTTGTACAACTTTTATAATTTACTTCTGTTATCACATTTTCTTCTTTCACTTGCTATCTTTTGTTGAAAGGCAGCACTGTAAGCTCAGGAGCATGCACGTGTCTGGAGCACTACAGGGCAGGCAATATCGCTGCCATCTAGTGCTTTTGCAAATGGATAACATTCTTGCAAAACTGCTGAGATATATTGCTCCAGACACCTACCTAGGTATCTCTTCAACAAAGAAAAAAATGGGAACAAAGCAACTTTGATAATAAATTGGCATCTTTTTTAAAAAAAAATAATAATTTATACTTACCTGATAAATTATTTTCTTTCCTGGCATGGAGAGTCCACAAATCCATTCAATTACTAGTGGGAATTCAACTCCTGGCCACCAGGTGGAGGCAAAAAACACCCCAGCAAAGCTTCAAGTATCCTCCCACTACTCACAATCCCCAGTCATTCAGAATTATGGAACGAGAAGAAGACACAGAGTATAGTAGTGCCTGAGGTTTAGAAAATGACAAAAAGCCGTCTTAAAATAAGTGTGGGTTGTGGACTCTCCATGCCAGGAAATAAATTAATTTATCTTAAGTATAAATTATGTTTTCTTTCCAATGGCATGGAGAGTCCACGAATCCATTCAATTACTAGTGGGAACCAATACCAAATATAGAGTCCACAGAATGGAAGGGAGGAATACACAAGACAGGCAAACCTAAAAAGAAGGCACCATTGTTTAAAGAACTTTCCTCCCAAAAGAAACCTCAGCTGAGGCAAAAATATAAAATTCTGAAAATTTGGAAAAAGTATGCAATGATGACCAAGTGGCCGCCTTGCAAATCTGTTCCATAGAAGCATAATTTTTAAAGGCCCAAGAGGAAGCGATAGCCCTAGTGAAGTAAGCCGTAATTTTCTCTGGAGACTACTGTGCAGCTGTCTCATAAGCCATTCGCATAACACTTCTCAACCAGAAGGAGAGAGTAGAAGAAGTGACCTTCTGACCCCTGTTTACTAGAAAAGACAACAAAATGAGCAGAAGATTGACGAAAATCTTCCGTAACCTGTAAATAAAACTTTAAAGCAGGCACAACATCCAGATTGTGCAATAACCACTCCTCCTTAAAAGAAGGATTAGGACAAAAAGAAGGAACAATTATTTCTTGGTTAATATTGCGTTCCGAAACCACCTTAGGTAGGAATCCTAATTTAGTACGGAGAACCGCCTTATCCGCATGGATAATAAGATAAGGAGAATCACACTGTAGAGCCGAAAGTTCAAAACAAAAACCTTCCAGGACAATATCAACAGAATGCATAGGCTCAAATGGAGCCTACTGCAGAACCTTAAGACTCCAAGGAGGAGCAATTGACCTAAACACAGGCCTGATTCTAACCAAAGCCTGGACAAAATAGTGAACATCTGGCAAAATTGCCAAACGCTTCTGCAGAAGAATCAACAGAGCCGAAATCTGACTCCTTAGGGTACTGACTGATAAACCCTTCTCCAGGCCCTCCTGAAGAAAGGACATACTACAGGACATTTTTTACCTGACTCCAAGAAAAACCCCTCGATCCGCGCCAATGAAGGTATTTACGCCATACCTTAGAAAAATTCTTGCAAGTAACAGGCTTACAAGCCTCAATCATAGTCTCAATAACCTTCACAGAAAAACCTTGTCTGGATAAGACTAAGCATTTAATCTCCAAGCAGTCAGCTTCAGAGAGACTACGTTTGGATGGAGGAAGGAACCCTGAAATAGAAGGTCCCTCCTTAGAGGCAATTTCCACGGGGGGGGGGGAATGACGACCTTTTCATTAGGTCTGTGAGGCCACCCTCGAGCTATTATAATCACTGAAGCCTGCTCCTGTTTGATACGAGCTACCACCTAAGGAAGGAGGGCAACTGGAGGAAACAGATAAATAAGGCCGAAATTTCATGTCACTGCCAGGGCGACTACAACAAACCCAACAGGGGAGATACCCAATGAGACAAACACGGGTGCCGTACAAGTACAAACCATCGTGAATCTATCAGATCACACACTTACCAGAGATGAGGAATACGTCCTCAGCTTAGGTTTGGGTTTTGTGCCCTCCACAAATTTTAATTTATTCCGTACCATGTTGGACGTGAATAAATTTGTACGAAATATAACCCTACGTAAGCATTTTTCCAATACACAATCTGACTCAAATGTAGTATTTACACAAGAACAGGAGAGTACAGAGGATAATGTTGTCTTAGATTTTTCAGAGACATGTGACTTGATGACCCTTAGAGATCTAGAAAGTGAAGGTCATATTGTACAGTAAAGTGTACAAACTATAAACAAAAAGTACAAGAATCCGTCTACCTTTTACCCAGTGCACAGCAGGGGCAAAATAATAGAAACATTCTATAATAGGGTAGAGGATGATCTGAGAAAACTCTCTATGAATCAACAACAATCCAAACATAACTTGTCTAGAATGCAGCAAAAGGCATTAAAAGACTTGAGTAAAAATGATAATTTAGTGATAAAGCAGGCCGACAAGGGGGGCTCAGTTGTGCTAATGAATAGAGCTTCTTATATTGCTGAAGCATTGAGACAACTGGGTAACCCCACCAGCTATGAAAAATTGAACCATAATCCAACCAAAAACTTTCAGCGTCGGCTTATGCACCTTTTGGACGGGGCATTGGAACAAGGTCTGATTGACAATGATTCCTTGAAATATTTATATGTGGAAAACCCTGTGACCCCTATTTTTCATCATCTCCCAAAGGTGCATAAGTCGACTGCAAATGTCCAAGGTAGACCGATCATTAGCGGAATGGGTTCAATGCTGGAACATTTATCCGAATGGTTGGATGACATCTTGCAGCCTTTGGTAAAACAGCTACCTAGTTATATCAGAGATTCGAAACATGTCATTAATGTGGTGGAACAACTTGAGTGGAGTAGAGACTCAGGATGGCTCACTGTTGATGTTGTAGCCCTCTACTCGTCAATACCACACGAGAAAGGACTTGAAGCTATTCACTATTTTCTAGCGAGGGAAACAGCATACAGTGAGCCATTGATTGCCTTTATAATGGAAGTCACAAAGTTTCTTTTGACGCACAATTTTTTTCAATTTGAGGGGGATTTCTACCTGCAGAGATGTGGGACCGCTATGGGCGCCAAGTTTGCGCCCACCTATGCCAACCTATACATGGGTTGGTGGGAGCGGTCCCACATCTATGCAGGTGGCAATACCCTCAAATCTCACATCGGCCTGTACTGTCGTTTCATAGACGACTTGTTAATAATTTGGAGGGGAAGTGAAGAACAAGCTGTGTCATTTGTTGAATCCTTGCGTTTTAATGATTTGAACTTGGATTTCACCTATGAATACAATGAATCCAAAATACACTATTTGGACCTTGAATTAAAGGGATGGCCTACAGGTGTAATTACCTCTGAAGTATACAGAAAACCAATATCTGGTAATAGCCTACTACACGCCAGAAGTTGCCACCCTCGCCATGTCCCCTACTCAATAGCCAAAGGACAGTTTGTCCATTTAAAAAGAAATTGTACACGATCTGAGAGTTTTGAAAATCATGCGGATGATTTACAGAATAGACTGTTGGAGAGAGGATATGGCAAAAGTGTGATTAAAAGAGCCAGACGTGAGGTGACTAGCTTGGATAGAAACAACCTACTAAAGGATGTTAAAAAGAACAAGAGCAAGCAGGTAAACAAGCTAACTTTTGTGACTGATTATTCCAACCAGTACCAACAAATTTGTGGAATAATACGCAAACACTTTAGGCTACTAGTAGCAGAGGATTCCTTAATTGAAACAGTCACCAGTGGCTGTAGGTTTTCGTACAGACGGAGTAAAACGGTGGGAAATGTTGTATCACCATCACAATTGAGAAAGATAGGACCAAACTCTGAGCCTTCCTCATGGTTAAGACATACAGGAACATTTAGATGTGGGTACTCGAGTTGTAAAGCATGTGAGCATGTCCAAGTGGGTACCACTTTTAGTTCCACAGTTACTGGAGAAGTCTTTAACATAACAGAATGCCTAAACTGTAGAGCAACATACTGCATATATCTGGTATGCTGCTCTCAATGTAATCTGCAATACGTAGGGTTGACCACCAGGGAGGTAAGATCCTGCATTCGCGAACATTTGTCTACTATAAATGTAGGAAAAATCAGCACACCCCTGGTCGACCACTTCGTAAATAAACATGACAAAAACTGTGAATACCTGAGATGGAAAATCATAGAAAAGATAAAACCTCATAAGAGAGGAGGGGACAAATTCTAGATTTTGTGCCGTCAGGAAATGTATTGGATATTCAGACTTCGGACCAAGATACCCCTTGGTCTGAACTCTGAATATGACTTTATCAACTATTGGGATTGATTGTCTTCATCAGTCATAACAATTATTAAGATACAAATTAACAATCACAAATAATACAGCATGGAGTAGTGCCCTTAAGACTAATAAGAGTTCCTGACCCTATGATTTAGAGAAGATGGTACAGTATATTTGATAGAATTCATTTGGAGTTAGACAAAATGTGCTTTCACTAAAATATACCCCTCTTATAACAGGTCCTCTTCCCAGATTAAAAACTATTAAGCAACTTCATTTACTCATATTGAAGAAATAAATATCTCCTTTTGTTCATAAATAATGAATTAAAACAATATTTGGATATGTGAACAAGACCCCCTCTTTTGTTAAAAGATAAAGCACAAACTATATAAATAGCAGCTATTAGAAAGAATCTCCTATTAAATAACTCGAGATTATAACTGAATTTAATTATGCATAGGGGAGTAAATAAACCTACATTTAGAAGATTTTTTGTAAATATATAAAATCAGTCAGAATAGCATGTATGGTGGTTTAATAATATAATCTCAACTAACAAATTGTGGCTATGAATTGGTTTATTTATATATATATTTTAAATTTTGTATATGATCATATCAAGCATTGAATATATTCTCTACCCCCAGTACTACTAATGGTTAATAGTTTGCAATTTTCTTTGACCAATAGGAGCCCAGTGTGGCCTTTTTTAATGAGTAAACTGATTGAAATTTTTAAGGACTGTGAATACGGCTCACGCCGAAACATGTTAGTCTTTGTTTGTTAGCTAGGGGGGATATGTTGTCCCATAACTTTTAAATTACTTAAATAAAGTTTATAATTTTTACTTTGTTTACTGGCATCCTTCCTTTTTGGACTTTTCTGTTTACTGACTGATAAACCCTTCTCCAGGCCCTCCTGAAGAAAGGACATACTACAGGACATTTTTTACCTGACTCCAAGAAAAACCCCTCGATCCGCGCCAATGAAGGTATTTACGCCATACCTTAGAAAAATTCTTGCGAGTAACAGGCTTACAAGCCTCAATCATAGTCTCAATAACCTTCACAGAAAAACCTTGTCTGGATAAGACTAAGCATTTAATCTCCAAGCAGTCAGCTTCAGAGAGACTACGTTTGGATGGAGGAAGGAACCCTGAAATAGAAGGTCCCTCCTCAGAGGCAATTTCCACGGGGGGGGGGGGGGGGAATGACGACCTTTTCATTAGGTCTGTGAGGCCACCCTTGAACTGGAGGAAACAGATAAATAAGACCGAAATTTCATGTCACTGCCAGGGCGACTACCAGAGCTGCTTGAGGATCTCTTGATCTTGCTCCATATTCTGGAAGATTGGATTTTAGACGAGATGCCATCAGATCTAACTCTGGAACTCCCCATTTGAGGGTTTACATGAGAAAACTTCCAGATGGAGAGCCCGTTCCCCTGGATCAAACGTCTGCCCTGCTTAGATAATCTACTTCCCAGTTGTCCACCCCTGGGCTATGAATGGCAGAGAGAAGACAATTGAGACTCTGCCCACTGAAGAATGTGAGTCACCTCCTTCCTTAGCTAACAAGCTCCGAGTTCCTTCTTGGTGGTTGATATTTGCCACCAAAGTGATATTGTCCGATTTAATCTGATAAACTGGACTAAACTCAGTTGAGGCCAAGCTGTTAGAGCATTGAGAATTGCTCTCAATTCTAGGATATTTATAGGGAGGGCAGATTCCTCCTGAGACTAAAGTCCCTGAACTCTTAGGGACCCCCAAATTGCTCCTCAGCCTAAAAGACTGGCATCTCCCAAGAAGGTCTTAGGAAACAAGTGCTTTGAGACAAGCGGTCCTGGGAGATCCACCAAGACAGAGAAATCCTTGTCTGAGAGTCTAAAACTATCCTCATAGAGATCCAAGTGGTCTCCGTTCCACTGACTGAGCATACATAACTGTAGAGGTCTCAGATGGAAGCGAGCAAATTAAATAATGTCCATGGATGCCATCATGAGACCAATTACTTCCATGCATACTGCCACTGATGGATGAACAGAGGACTGAAGAGAATGACAGGCCTCCAGAAGCTTGAATCTTCTGACCTCTGTCCAAAAAAGCTTCATAGATACTGAGTCTAGGATTGTCCACAGAAAACACCCTGGCACTTGGCACCAAGGAACTTTTCACCTAGATTCACCTTTCACCCGTGAGAGCGGAGAATGACTAAGAAAATCTGTATGGGATCTTGCTAACTGAAAAGATTGTGCCTGAATCAAGATATTGTCCAGGTAAGGAGCCACCGCAATCCCTAAAGACCTGGCCACATCCTGAAGAGCCCCTAGAATCTTCGTAAAGATTTGTGGAGCAGTGGCGAGGCCGAAAGGAAGAGCTACAAATTGGAAATGTTAATCCAAAAAAGCAAACCTCAGTAACTTGAAATGTTCCCTGTGGATAAGCACTTGAAAATACGCATCCTTTAGGTCAATGGTGGTCATAAATTGACCCTCCTAAACCAGAAGAAGAATAGAACAAATAGTCTACATTTAGAAGGACGGAACCTTCAGAAACTTGAGAGACTTAAGGTTTAGAAAGGGTAGAAATTTTCCCTCCCTTTTTGGGAACCAAAAAAAAGATTTGAATAAAGTCTCTGACCCTGTTTTGCTAGAGGAACTGGGATAATTACTCGCAGAGAAGACAGATCCCTTACGCAGTTTAAGAAGGCCCCTTCATGCAGACTTCAGCGGAAGGCTTTCTGGTCTGCTTACCATTATTCCAGGGCTGGCTAGCTCTCCAAGAAATCTTGGCTTCCTCAGATTAAGAAGAGGATGATTTCTGTCCCTTTTAGTTACAAAAGGAATGCAAATTAGAAGTCTGTTGACCCTTGGGTCTATTCCTCTTATCCTGTAGTAAAAAAAGACTCCTTTTCCACCAGTAACCGTGAATATGATCTCTGCCATACCAGGGCCAAATAAAGTCTTACCCTTAAAAGGTAGAGACAGAAGCTTGGATTTGGAAGTCACATCTGCAGACCAAGACTTTAGCCAAAGGACTCTGCAGGTTAGTAAAACTAGAAATCTTGGCTCCCAGCCTGACAACCTACATACTGGCATCACAGATAAAAGTATTAGCCAACTTTAGAGCCTTGATCCTATCTTGGCTCTAAATAAGTCACACCAATAAGAGACTGCACCAGCAGCTGTCGCAATACTAGCAACTGGTTGCCACTGCAAACCCTGATTAAGAAACCTTTTTCTTAAATAACGCTCCAGTTTCTTATCCATAGGGTCTTTAAAAGAAAAACTATGTTTAAGAGAAATAGTTCTCTTGGCTAAGGTAGACATAGCGCCCTCTACTCTAGGAACAGTGCACCAACAGATCTTGCACTGCATTAGCCACAGGAAACATCCTTAAAAACACAGGAGACTGGTTAAAAGAAACACCGGCTTCTCCCATTCCTGAGATATAATATCAGATATGCAATCTGGAACAGAAAAACATCCACAGATTTAGGTTCACAGATTTAGGTTAGACATGAAAAACTCTATTCAGTTTATTAGCCTTTGCAATTGATTCAGAGCCATCCAAAGTAGCTAACACCTCCGATAAAAGTAAACAGAGATGCTCCAGTTTAACCCTTTAAGGACCAATGATGTAAAGGGTACGTCCTACAAAAACTGTCCTTAACCAAGGACGTACCCTGTACGTCCTCATGGTTTTCAAGCGTTGGAAGCAATCGTGATCGCTTCCAGTCGCTTTCAGGTTATTGCAGTGATGCCTCGATATTGAGGGGGGGGATCAGGGAGGTTGGGGGTAATGGGGGATCCTACACTTCATGTAAAATATTAAAAAAAGATCCTAAAAACAAAACAAAAATAACACCTTTCTGCCAGTCCTTAAAGGGACAGTACACACTCATTTTCATATAACTGCATGTAATAGACACTACTATAAAGAATAAGATGCACAGATACTGATATAAAAATCCAGTATAAAACGGTTTAAAAACTTACTTAGAAGCTGTCAGTTTAGCTCTGTTGAAAAGGTAGCTGGAAAGCCCATTGCAAGTGGGAAATAAGACACTCCCCCCTCCCCCTTCTTTTGCATATGAAAAGACCCTTTAAACAAACAGGAGCAAGCTGGAGAAGGTAGCTGACGGTATTCACATAAAACTTTGGGGCTTGGTTAGGAGTCTGAAAATCAGAGCAATGTTATTTAAAAATAAGCAAAACTATACATTTATTTTAAAAAAAAAACTTTATGGGCTATATAAATAGATCATCTACAAAACATTTATGCAAAGAAAAAAATGAGTGTATAATGTCCCTTTAAGATGGAGGTGACAATTGTGAGGTGGGGGTGGGAAGAGAGCTGTTTGCGGGCGGTCAGGGAGGGATCAGAGGGTGGGATGTGTCAGATGGGAGGTTGATATCTACACTAAAGCTAAAATTAACCCTACAAGCTACCTAATTAACCCCTTAACTGCTGGGCATAATACAAGTGTGGTGTGCAGCGGCATTCTAATTACCAAAAAGCAATGCCAAAGCCATATATGTCTGCTATTTCTGAACAAAGAGAAGCATTTACAACCATTTGTGCCATAATTGCACAAGCTGTTAGTAAATAATTTCAGCGATAAACCTAAAGTTTGTGAAAAAATTAACTATTTTTATTTTAGTTGATCGCATTTGGCGATGAAATGGTGGCATGAAATATACCAAAATGGGCCTAGATTAATATTTTGGGTTGTCTGCTAAAAAAAATCAATACGTGAAGGGTTATTCAGGGATTCCTGACAGATATCAGTGTTACAATGTAACTATCGCTAATTTTGAAGGGAAAAAAGTGCTACTTGTACTTATTGCCCTATAACGTGCAAAAAAAGCAAACATCATGTAAACATTGGGTATTTCTAAACTCAGGACAAAATGTAGAAACTATCATGGGTGTTTTTTGGTGGTTGTAGATGTGTAACAGATTTTGGGGGTCAAAGTTAGAAAAAGTGTTTTCTAAAGATACCATTATTTTCATCATATCATACAATTTACTATAACATTTTTATAATATATGATGAAAAAAACTAATTATGGTGATACCTGATAATTTCATTTCCATCTGTGGGAGGAGAGTACACCACTTTATTCATTACTTGTGGGAATTAAGAACCTGGCCACCAGGAGGAGGCAAATACACCCAGCCAAAGGCTTAAATACCTCCCTCACTCCCCTCATCCCCCAGTCATTCTTTGCCTTTCGTCAAAGGAGGTTGGCAGAAAAGTGTCGGAAGATTCGGAGTAGTCTCTTATGGAGGGTAGTACTCTTCAAAATGGGACTGGAGTTTTAAGTAGCCCTATCAGCCTCTCAGTGAAAGCATGGGTGAATGTTAGAGTCCGGAGATGCAGGGAGAGTCTTTCTGCAAAACCATCCCGACTCAGATTAACAGCTCCATAAGCAATCAGCATTGACGAGTTTCGCTGCCTGCTTTTCTTCTCTCAAGTCCATGTCAGGAGCGATGCTACTACCCTGTCACACTTGAAAGGCCGTGTTCCTGTTCCACGGCATTGATTCTGGTAAGATTGTTTCATATATATATATATGTATAATAACGTAAGAAGACAGGGTCACAGTGTGGCTCCTTTATTTTTATAGAATATAGGGTAATACCCACGGAAGGGGGTTATTGAACAGGGGGGAATTTTTTGTGCATAATATTGTTTATTGTGTTTCTGCTGCATTTGTGTGAGATGAGGCTCTGTCACTGTGGAACAGTCAGTTCACTTTGCGAGAGATTGATGCAGGCTTTTTTGGCGTGTTTCTTTCTCGAGTGCAGGGGCGGTCCTGCATGGCTCTCCATGTGACCGGGTGTGGCCTCTGTAACTTCCTCTTTCTCAACCTGTGTTCGGAGGAGACAAAGCTGTTTCTTGTAGTCCGGGTCATAGGAGGTAGTGAGTGCCCTGGCCATTGGGATATAAAGGTGCCATTTAACTTTTTATCAAGTCCGCAATAAAGGCGCAAGCTATGGAGGACTCTGATATGTTAGAGGATACTCCCTCTTTATCTAAACCTATTGTTTATATTGTGAGGAGGTTCCAGTTGAAACGCCTACACAACTCTAAAAAGAATAAAGGATTTAGTACGACTGAGCCGTCCACCTTTGAGGGTTCTCCGCCCCGTAAGGTGTGTTCCCTGCAATCATCTCCGATTACACAAGTAGTTCCCCAGGGCACTACTAATCCTCCCGCGGGAGGGGTCCTTTGGCCCCCAGACTTCGCCGATCTGTTACAGACATCGGTTTCTGCGGCCATTAATGCGATGCCTCGCCCTACTAAGCGCAAGCGGAAGGTACGGCACTGCTATCCGTCTAAGGGGTCTTTGACTCCGCTGGATGTCTCAGACAGATTATCCGCTGAGGAGGACAGCTCAGACTTATCGGAGGATGTCACTTCTGGGTCGGGATCGGCTACTTCTAGGCCTCCGTCCGTGGAGGAACTAGATTTTAAATTTAAAATGGAGCATTTGCGCTTTCTGCTGAAAGAGGTGCTTGCTACATTGGAGGTTCCGGAAGCGAAACTACCGAAAGAACCTTTGATCCCTAAACTGGATAGGGTTTATGAGGACAGGGTAGTGCCTCAGGTCTTCCCGGTTCCCATCAAGATGGCTAACATTATTAAGAATGAATAGGAGAAACTTGGCTTGTCCTTTTCCCCCTCTACTTCTTTTAAAAGGCTATTCCCCATTCTGGACACACAGCTTGAACTGTGGGGAACCGTCCCTAAGGTGGATGGTGCTATCTCCACGCTAAGAGAACAACTATTCCGCTTGAGGATAGCTCCTCTTTTAAGGAACCCATGGATAAAAAAAAAATGGAGTTCATGTTGTAGGAGATTTTCCAACTCATGCGTTTGTTTTTCAACCGGCAGCTGGTGCGGCTACCTACTGGTGTGACGCTCTATCAGCAATGGTCGAGGTGGAGACTCCCCTCGAAGAGATTCAAAAACTAATTAAGGCCTTAAGGGTAGCGCATTTGTTAATTTGTGATGCTATCATGCAGATTATTCGCCTGAATGCTAAGACATCAGGTTTTTCTGTTTTATCCCGCAGGGCTCTGTGGCTAAAGTCGTGGTCTGCTGACATGACTTCCAAGTCTCGCTTGCTTTCCCTCCCGTTCAAGGGAAAAGTTTTGTTTGGCCCAGGCCTGGATTCCATCATATCTAAGGTCACGGGTGGTAAGGGTGCCTTCTTGCCTCAGGATACTTTTCGTCCCTTTCGTGCGGACAAGTCTCACCGCCAGCAGCCTGCCGCAAAGTCTGAGCAGTCCAAGAGATCTTGGAAACCAGCTAACTCTTGGAACAAGTCCAAACAGAACAAGAAGCCCGCCGAGTCGAAATCAGCATGAAGGGGCGGCCCCCGATCCGTCATCGGATCATGTAGGGGGCAGACTATCTCTTTTTGCAGAGGCCTGGAGAAGAGACATAGACCCTTGGGTTCTGGAGGTCGTAGCCCAGGGTTACAGGATAGGTTTCAAGTCATATCCACCCAGAGGCAGGTTCCTCTTGTCAAACATATCTTCGAGACCAGAGAAGAGAGACGCCTTCCTGGGGTGTGTGAGGGATCTCTTATCTCTCAGGGTAATCATCCCAGTCCCTCCGGCAGAAAGAGGTCTGGGGTATTATTCAAACCTTTTCGTGGTCCCAAAGAAGCAGGGCACGTTTCATCCAATTCTGGACCTAAAGGCCCTAAACAAGTTTTTGTCAGTTCCATCATTCAAAATGGAGACGATCAGGTCAATTTTGCCCCTGGTTCAAGAGGTGCAGTTCATGACTATAGACCTAAAGGACGCTTACCTTCACTTTCCAATCCCCAGGGATTTCTTCAGGTTTCTAATGTTTGCCTTCCTGGACCAGTACTTCCAGTTTGTGGCCCTTCCGTTTGGTCTGACGACTGCCCTAAGAGTCTTTACAAAGGTTCTGGGAGCTCTACTCGCGGTAGCAAGAGCCAGAGGGATTGCAGTGGCACCTTATCTGGACATAGACCTGTAGATAAAGAAAAAAACAGATTAACCAACCCTGGTTTTCTATAACGGGGTAGCAAAAATGTTGGAAGGTAAGAAATGAAGACCACTTCGCCTTCTTCCAGCTAAAAACCACCATTACTCTTACTAAAGAGAATTACATGAACACAGCATAACCCCAATCCTTGCTTACAGGGAAAGGTACCCATTAAAGGATTAACAACTTGATTTCTTCAGACACCTTTGCACATCACCTACAATGTTACGCAGGCAAAGAATGACTGGGGATTGTGGGTAGTGGGAGGATACTTAAAGCTTTGCTGGGGTGTTCTTTGCCTCCATCTGGTGGCCAGGAGTTGAATTCCCACTAGTAATTGAATTAATTTGTGGACTCTCCATGCCATTGGAAAGAAATGGTATGCTCTGAATCACAAACGAACATTTTTGGGTTTCATATCCCTTTGAAGTTTGGGGGAGTGTTAACGCAGGGGAAAATCATTAAATAAATTGTCGCCAAATGCATTGGAATAGGCTCAAATTCAATAACCAATCTGATAAGAATCAGAAGACCAGTCACAGGACAATATTTCTGATATTCTTTGTAGTTTCTTCCAATAATATGATAATATTTAATGCATCAACAAGATCTCAGGCTGTAACAACAATCTTAATTATAGGTATGTGTATAGGTATAGGAAAGTTGAATATGGCCGACGACGGCAACATTCGGTTATTTTCTAAACCGTATTTCTTTTTTTGAAAGTGCAACACACTAAGATCTGGATTTGCGAAGATTTTAGTGTGATGCACTTTCACAAGGAAAAAAAAAATTGAGTCTGAAAATAACTGAATGCCGCAGGTGGTAGCCACATAAAGCATTAATTTCTTAATGCACAAAAAAGATGCATGATTAAGGACAATGTAGGTCAGAAAAGTCACTTTGTTTTTTAGGTCTTAGTTCCTCTAAGTTTTTTCACCTATTATATTGTGGACTGTGATATTTGGAGAGACAGATACTCCTATGTGACGGGCACAGTTTAAAGAAGAGTATAAGGGTGCTGGACTCTATACTTGTTTATTGGCCATTCATTTCCTGTGACAGGAGCGAGCTGCACTTAGTCTTATGGCGCGGTCAGGCCGGGCTGCGACTATACAGCTGGCCCGATGCGCTGAGTAAATATAACAGACCCGCTCAGCAGAGAGTGGGTCTGTGAAACAGCGTTTTTTTTTTTTTTTAAATTAATAGGGGAAATTATGTTTTATAAATGTTTGGCTAATATAATGTTATATAATTCTGCACTATGTGCAGAATTATATAACATTATTTCTTCTGTTATGTGTGATCAGTCCACGGGTCATCATTACTTCTGGGATATAACTCCTCCCCAACAGGAAATGCAAGAGGATTCACCCAGCAGAGCTGCATATAGCTCCTCCCCTCTACGTCACTCCCAGTCATTCTCTTGCACCCAACGACTAGATAGGATGTGTGAGAGGACTATGGTGATTATACTTAGTTTTTATAACTTCAATCAAAAGTTTGTTATTTTACAATAGCACCGGAGCGTGTTATTGCCTCTCTGGCAGAGTTTGAAGAAGAATCTACCAGAGTTTTTACTATGATTTTAACCGGAGTAGTTAAGATCATATTGCTGTTTCTCGGCCATCTGAGGGAGGTAAAGGCTTCAGATCAGGGGACAGCGGGCAGATGAATCTGCATTGAGGTATGTAGCAGTTTTTATTTTCTGAATGGAATTGATGAGAAAATCCTGCCATACCGTTATAATGACATGTATGTATACTCTACACTTCAGTATTCTGGGGATGGTATTTCACCGGAATTACTCTGTTAAAAGTACACTAAACCTTTTAATAGGTATTTATCATGTTAAACGTTTTTGCTGGAATGTAGAATCGTTTGCATTTTCTGAGGTACTGAGTGAATAATATTTGGGCATTATTTTTCCACTTGGCATTTGCTTGTTTTAATTGTGACAGTTTCGTTTCTCTCTCACTGCTGTGTGTGAGGGGGAGGGGCCGTTTTTGGCGCTCTTTGCTACGCATCAAAAATTTCCAGTCAGTTACTCTTGTATTTCCTGCATGATCCGGTTCATCTCTAACAGAACTCAGGGGTCTTCAAACTTCTTTGGAGGGAGGTAGATTCTCTCAGCAGAGCTGTGAGACTTATATATTGACTGTGATTAAAAACGTTGCTCTGTAATTTTTATTTTCAAATTTAATTATTGTTACTTTACTAATGGGAACAAACCTTTGCTAAAAGTTGTGTTGTTTTTAAGGATTGATGCTATAACTGTCTTTCAGTTCATTATTCAACTGTCATTTAATCGTTTAGTGCTTCTTTGAGGCACAGTACGTTTTTGTTAAATAA
This sequence comes from Bombina bombina, assembly GCF_027579735.1. Classification (NCBI taxonomy): domain Eukaryota; kingdom Metazoa; phylum Chordata; class Amphibia; order Anura; family Bombinatoridae; genus Bombina; species Bombina bombina. The sequence goes on along the minus strand of NC_069510.1, from coordinate 49,615,738 downwards.
GATTGTAACCAAGTTGCAAGTTTATTGCTAGTGTGTTAAACATGTCTGATTCAGAGGAAGATACCTGTGTCATTTGTTCCAATGCCAAGGTGGAGCCCAATAGAAATTTATGTACTAACTGTATTGATGCTACTTTAAATAAAAGCCAATCTGTACAATTTGAACAAATTTCACCAAACAGCGAGGGGAGAGTTATGCCGACTAACTCGCCTCACGTGTCAGTACCTGCATCTCCCGCCCGGGAGGTGCGTGATATTATGGCGCCTAGTACATCTGGGCGGCCATTACAGATAACATTACAAGATATGGCTACTGTTATGACTGAAGTTTTGGCTAAATTACCAGAACTAAGAGGCAAGCGTGATCACTCTGGGGTGAGAACAGAGTGCGCTGATAATACTAGGGCCATGTCTGATACTGCGTCACAGCTTGCAGAGCATGAGGACGGAGAGCTTCATTCTGTGGGTGACGGTTCTGATCCAAACAGATTGGATTCAGATATTTCAAATTTTAAATTTAAATTGGAAAACCTCCGTGTATTACTAGGGGAGGTTTTAGCGGCTCTTAATGATTGTAACACTGTTGCAATACCAGAGAAATTGTGTAGGTTGGATAAATACTTTGCGGTACCGGCGAGTACTGACGTTTTTCCTATACCTAAGAGACTAACTGAAATTGTTACTAAGGAGTGGGATAGACCCGGTGTGCCGTTCTCACCCCCTCCAATATTTAGAAAGATGTTTCCAATAGACGCCACCACTCGGGACTTATGGCAAACGGTCCCTAAGGTGGAGGGAGCAGTTTCTACTTTAGCTAAGCGTACCACTATCCCGGTGGAGGATAGCTGTGCTTTTTCAGATCCAATGGATAAAAAATTAGAGGGTTACCTTAAGAAAATGTTTGTTCAACAAGGTTTTATATTGCAACCCCTTGCATGCATCGCGCCGATTACGGCTGCGGCAGCATTTTGGATTGAGTCTCTGGAAGAGAACCTTAGTTCAACTACGCTGGACGACATTACGGACAGGCTTAGAGTCCTTAAACTAGCTAATTCATTCATTTCGGAGGCCGTAATACATTTAACCAAACTTACGGCTAAGAACTCAGGATTCGCCATTCAGGCACGTAGGGCGCTGTGGCTAAAATCCTGGTCAGCTGATGTAACTTCTAAGTCCAAATTACTTAATATACCTTTCAAGGGGCAAACTTTATTTGGGCCCGGTTTGAAAGAAATTATCGCTGACATTACAGGAGGTAAGGGCCACGCCCTGCCTCAAGACAAAGCCAAAGCTAAGGCTAGACAGTCTAATTTTCGTCCCTTTCGGAATTTCAAAGCAGGAGCAGCATCAACTTCCACTGCACCAAAACAGGAAGGAGCTGTTGCTCGTTACAGACAAGGCTGGAAACCTAACCAGTCCTGGAACAAGGGCAAGCAGGCCAGGAAACCTGCTGCTGCCCCAAAGACAGCATGAACCGAGGGCCCCCGATCCGGGACCGGATCTAGTGGGGGGCAGACTCTCTCTCTTTGCCCAGGCTTGGGCAAGAGATGTTCAGGATCCCTGGGCGCTAGAGATCATATCTCAGGGATACCTTCTAGACTTCAAATTCTCTCCCCCAAGAGGGAGATTTCATCTGTCAAGGTTGTCAACAAACCAGATAAAGAAAGAAGCGTTTCTACGCTGTGTACAAGATCTGTTATTTATGGGAGTGATCCATCCGGTTCCGCGGTCGGAACAAGGACAAGGGTTTTACTCAAACCTGTTTGTGCTTCCCAAAAAAGAGGGAACTTTCAGGCCAATCTTGGATTTAAAGATCCTAAACAAATTCCTAAGAGTTCCATCGTTCAAAATGGAAACTATTCGGACAATCTTACCCATGATCCAAAAGGGTCAGTTCATGACCACAGTGGATTTAAAGGATGCTTACCTTCACATACCGATTCACAAAGATCATTACCGGTATCTAAGGTTTGCCTTCTTAGACAGGCATTACCAGTTTGTAGCTCTTCCATTCGGATTGGCTACGGCTCCAAGAATCTTCACAAAGGTTCTGGGTGCCCTTCTGGCGGTACTAAGACCGCGAGGAATTTCGGTAGCTCCGTACCTAGACGACATTCTGATACAAGCTTCAAGCTTTCAAACTGCCAAGTCTCATACAGAGTTAGTTCTGGCATTTCTAAGGTCGCATGGATGGAAAGTGAACGAAAAGAAGAGTTCTCTTTTTCCTCTCACAAGAGTTCCATTCTTGGGAACTCTTATAGATTCTGTAGGAATGAAGATTTATCTGACAGAAGACAGATTAACAAAGCTTCTAAATGCATGCCGTGTCCTTCATTCCATTCAACTCCCGTCAGTAGCTCAATGCATGGAGGTGATCGGCTTAATGGTAGCAGCAATGGACATAGTTCCCTTTGCACGTCTACATCTCAGACCGCTGCAATTGTGCATGCTGAGTCAGTGGAATGGGGATTACTCAGACTTGTCCCCTACTCTGAATCTGGATCAAGAGACCAGAAACTCTCTTCTATGGTGGCTTTCTCGGCCACATCTGTCCAGGGGGATGCCATTCAGCAGGCCGGACTGGACATTTGTAACAACAGACGCCAGCCTACTAGGTTGGGGCGCTGTCTGGAATTCTCTGAAGGCTCAGGGACAATGGAATCAGGAGGAAAGTCTCCTGCCAATAAACATTCTGGAATTGAGAGCAGTTCTCCATGCCCTTCTGGCTTGGCCCCAGTTAAAAACTCGGGGGTTCATCAGATTTCAGTCGGACAACATCACGACTGTAGCTTACATCAACCATCAAGGAGGGACAAGAAGCTCCCTAGCAATGATGGAAGTATCAAAGATAATTCGCTGGGCAGAGTCTCACTCTTGCCACCTGTCAGCAATCCACATCCCGGGAGTGGGGAGGCGGATTTCTTGAGTCGCCAGACTTTTCATCCGGGGGAGTGGGAACTTCATCCGGAGGTCTTTGCCCAAATACTTCGACGTTGGGGCAAACCAGAGATAGATCTCATGGCGTCTCGCCAGAACGCCAAACTTCCACTCTACGGGTCCAGATCCAGGGATCCGGGAGCGGTTCTGATAGATGCTTTGACAGCACCTTGGAACTTCGGGATGGCTTATGTGTTTCCACCCTTCCCGCTGCTTCCTCGATTGATTGCCAAAATCAAACAGGAGAGAGCATCAGTGATTCTAATAGCGCCTGCATGGCCACGCAGGACTTGGTATGCAGATCTAGTGGACATGTCATCCTGTCCGCCTTGGTCTCTACCTCTAAGACAGGACCTTCTGATACAGGGTCCATTCAAACATTAAAATCTAACTTCTCTGAAGCTGACTGCTTGGAAATTGAACGCTTGATTTTATCAAAACGTGGTTTTTCTGAGTCGGTTATTGATACCCTGATACAGGCTAGGAAGCCTGTTACCAGAAGGATTTACCATAAGATATGGCGTAAATACCTATACTGGTGCGAATCCAAAGGTTACTCCTGGAGTAAGGTTAGGATTCCTAGGATATTGTCCTTTCTACAAGAAGGTTTAGAAAAGGGTTTATCGGCTAGCTCATTAAAGGGACAGATCTCAGCTCTGTCCATCTTGTTACACAGGCGTCTGTCAGAAAATCCAGACGTCCAGGCCTTTTGTCAGGCTTTAGCTAGGATCAAGCCTGTGTTTAAAGCTGTTGCTCCGCCATGGAGTTTAAACTTAGTTCTTAACGTTTTACAGGGTGTTCCGTTTGAACCCCTTCATTCCATTGATATAAAATTGTTATCTTGGAAAGTTCTGTTTTTAATGGCTATTTCCTCGGCTCGAAGAGTCTCTGAGTTATCAGCCTTACATTGTGATTCTCCTTATCTGATTTTTCACTCAGACAAGGTAGTTCTGCGTACTAAACCTGGGTTCTTACCTAAGGTAGTCACTAACAGGAATATCAATCAAGAGATTGTTGTTCCATCCTTGTGTCCAAATCCTTCTTCAAAGAAGGAACGTCTTCTACACAATCTGGATGTAGTTCGTGCCCTCAAGTTCTACTTGCAGGCAACTAAGGATTTTCGACAAACGTCTTCCCTGTTTGTCGTGTACTCTGGTCAGAGGAGAGGTCATAAGGCTTCGGCTACCTCTCTCTCCTTCTGGCTTCGTAGCAAAATTCGTTTAGCCTATGAGACTGCTGGACAGCAGCCTCCTGAAAGAATTACAGCTCATTCTACTAGAGCTGTGGCTTCCACTTGGGCCTTTAAGAATGAGGCCTCTGTTGAACAGATTTGCAAGGCTGTAACTTGGTCTTCGCTTCATACTTTTTCCAAATTTTACAAATTTGACACTTTTGCTTCTTCGGAGGCTATTTTTGGGAGAAAGGTTCTTCAGGCAGTGGTTCCTTCTGTATAATGAGCCTGCCTATCCCTCCCGTCATCCGTGTACTTTTGCTTTGGTATTGGTATCCCAGAAGTAATGATGACCCGTGGACTGATCACACATAACAGAAGAAAACATAATTTATGCTTACCTGATAAATTCCTTTCTTCTGTTGTGTGATCAGTCCACGGCCCGCCCTGTTTTAAGGCAGGTAATATCTTTTAAATTATACTCCAGTCACCACTTCACCCTTGGTTTCTCCTTTCTCGTTGATTCTTGGTCGAATGACTGGGAGTGACGTAGAGGGGAGGAGCTATATGCAGCTCTGCTGGGTGAATCCTCTTGCATTTCCTGTTGGGGAGGAGTTATATCCCAGAAGTAATGATGACCCGTGGACTGATCACACAACAGAAGAAAGGAATTTATCAGGTAAGCATAAATTATGTTTTTTAAAGTTTACTGACACTTTAAGCTATCCAAAGCACAAATAAATTGCAGAATTTAAGGATTATTTTTGCAAATGTAATAGTAACTAATTTTAGGTTAACATTGTCTTAAATTTTATAATCTCAATTTTTCTTCGTTCTCTTGGTATATTTATTTGAAAAGCAGGCACATTTTTGGTTTAGCACCTGGGTAGCGCTTGCTGATTGGTTGCTAAATGTAGTCATCAGCAATAGCTACCCATGGTGCTGAAACAAAAATGGGCTGGCTTCTAAACTTACATTCCTGCTTCTTCAAACAAATATACCTAGAGAATGAAGATAAAAATTAATAGGAGTAAATTAGAAAGTTGCTTAAAATTGCTGATCTATCTGAATCATGAAAGAATACATTTGGGTTTCATATCCCTTTAACATTTATAAATGACAGAAAATGCAAAGTATTAGACAGCCCTCATCTGGCTACTTCATAATGCCACCCGGCTGGCACACTTTTCAGTGGAGAACACAATCATTTATTTTTAGATTATAGGCTGATTTATTTACGTAGGTTGCTTGTAAAATTCTGCCCTTAACTACAAAGTGACAGAAAATGAAACTATAAAACCATATTCCCTTTTAACATCTGTTTAACTTTACAGAATAAGCAATGAGTCTAGTACCAATTCCCTGAGGCATTACTCAATCAATGCAAGATTATTGCAGTAAATAGGCTGATGATGGCTTTTACGATTCTACAACCAAAGCCAACAAATACTTGGACAGAAATCACTTGCACCAGATGCCAAATCATCTCCTCTGTAATTGCCAGCAGTAACATTATTCAAGCCCAAAAGCAGCGGGTAAAAAAAAACAAACAACAAACACATATCTTAGATTTGTAAAAGGAAATTACAAAATAAGCGGTTTTGCTAAAAGAAAAATTGTGCCTGATTTTTCACAGCTGTTAATCACAGCTTATCTTTGTATATTTAAGTCTCAGTTATTGCATTGTCTCGGTCCTCATTCTATATATGCTACGTAATATCTGTAGACTGAGCTGCTAATACCCAGGCTGACTTGAGATAGTGCAATTAAAAGAACAGTCAACACAAAAATTGTTAGTTTAAAAACATAATTTATGTAAGAACTTACCTGATAAATTAATTTCTTTCATATTGGCAAGAGTCCATGAGCTAGTGAGGTATGGGAGGGGCAAAGTTTCCCAAACCTCGAAATGCCTATAAATACACCCCTCACCACACCCACAATTCAGATAACGAATAGTCAAGTAGTGGGATGAAAAGATAAGGAGTAAAAAGCATACAAAAAGAGGAACTGGAAATAAAATTGCGCTTTTTATACAAGAATTATAACCACCATAAAAAAGGGTGGGCCTCATGGACTCTTGCCAATATGAAATAAATTAATTCATCAGGTAAGTTCTTACATAAATTATGTTTTCTTTCATGTAATTGGCAAGATGTCATGAGCTAGTGACATATGGGATAGAAATACCCAAGATGTGGGAGACCACAGAAGAGTCACTAGAAAGGGAGGTATAAAATAAAAACAGCTACTTCCGCTGAAACAATTAAATCCCCCCCAAAAAAGTCTCTTATAAATTTAACATAAATTTCAAGAAAAAACTTAAATCATAAGCAGAAGAATCAAACTGAAACAGCTGCCTGAAGAACTTTTCTACCAAAAACTGCTTCAGAAGAAGCAAATACATCAAAATGGTAAAATATTGTAAATGTATGCAAAGAAGACCAAGTTGCTGTTTTGCAAATCTGATCAACCAAAGCTTCATTCTTAAAAGCCCAAGAAGTGGCGACTGAGCTAGTAGAATGAGCTGTAATTCTCTGAGGTGGAGACTGTCCCACCTCTAAATAAGCCTTGTGACTCAAAAGCTTTAACCCCTTAGTGACCAGAGCGCTTTTCCATTTTCTGTCCAGTTGGGACCAAGGCTATTTTTAAATTTCTGCGGTGTTTGTGTTTAGCTGTAATTTTCCTCTTACTCATTTACTGTACCCACACATTATATACCGTTTTCTTTCTAATGACACGGTGAGTCCACAGATCATCTAATTACTATTGGGATATTCACCTCCTGGCCAGCAGGAGGCGGCAAAGAGCACCACAGCAAAGCTGTTAAATATCACCTCCCCTCCCTCCAAGGCCAGTTATTCTCTTTGCCTACGTTAGAGTAAGGAAGTGGTAAAGTTAGGTGTCTAGAAAGATTCTTCAATCAAGATTTTATTATTTTATTTGCAGTACTAGTATGTGCTGTTTTTCCTCCAGGGTGTAGCTGTAGTCCATTTCAGTCTCTTCAGTAGAGCATTGGTGGCTTTTAAGCAAAGGGAACTTGTGTGACATAATTCTCACTTCGCCTCCCTCATATTTAATGTGAGGGAAAGGACCTCTCAAACCTAGTAAGCTGCCAGGCAGATTTTATTGAAGTGCTAACTTTATTTTCTTAAGCAGCTTTAAGGAAAAAACATGGCACTTTACTATTTCCCTGACAGGGATATTTAATACATTACTGCTAGAGTTGTAAGGGGGATTATGTATGGCAGTTTTGCAGGCACTGGGGACTTGAGGAGAACTTGGCTCATTTTGGTGGTTTTATTATTCATTAATATGTCTACTGAGATGTTATTTTTGACACGCCTATGATGGGCGGGGCTTGTGTGAGGTAAAAATGTATCTCTTGTGCACTTATTCTCTTACTTCCTATAAATGGAGGAGAGATATCTGCATCTTAACGCTTTTTTCAAGTTCAACAGTTATTTGCTAGCCTGACATTTCTGAAACAGCTCCAGTTTGGATTCCGGTTTTAAGAAATATATATATCGTTTTCCTGCAAGGTAGGCACCTCAGCAAAGCTAGAGCTGATGTGTAGAGGCTGTTTGAGGTGTTAAGACGTTTTTCATTTCACAAATATATCTTTGAAAAATAAAGCAGTTACGTTTTTGTATTTATTAAAAAAATAAAGCACTTTCGTTTTTGCATTGCATCAAAAATAAAGCACTTTCGTTTTAAAATTTTAAAAAATAGTAACTTTTTTTTTCTTTATTAAAATTGTTCATAACTTATTTAATTATTGTTATTCTGTTATGATGGACCAAGACTCTGTTGTAGATTACAGATGTCCTTTATGTTTGAATGCTAATATTGAACCACCAATTCCTTTTTGTTCCTCATGTGTTGAATTTTAAGGATAGACATTTTGAGCCAATATTGTCTAAGACGGATGCTGTCCAGGAGTCTTCTGACAATGTTCAAAATATGCGCAGTTTTCTCCTCAGGTGTCCCAAGTTTTAGTACCAATTAATTCAGTGCCCTGTGCTTCCTCTCAAGCTCTGGCTGGGGTATCCTTGTAAGACATTGCTTCTCTCATGTCTTCTGCAGTTTCTGATGCGTTGTCTGCTTTTCCCATGCTACAGGGAAAGCGCAAGAGGAAGTCTAAAGAATCAGTGCATAAGGTGTCTGACTCGGCTATTCCGAATATTCCATCTCATAGATCTGATGGGGAGGATTCTTCGGTAGCATCTGAGGGTGAGATCTCAGATTCTGACAGCGTAATTCCTTCCTCTGATGCTGAAGTTGTATCCTTCAGGTTTAAGCTAGAGTACTACTTTACTACTCAAGGAGGTTTTGGCTACTCTGGACGACTTTGACACTACTGTCGTTGTCAACCCTAAAAAATCTAGCAAACTTAACAAGTATTATAATGTACCTTCCATGCTGGAATGTTTTCCCGTACCAGATCGGGCTACATAAATTATTGTTAAGGAGTGGACGAAGCCGGGTAATCCTTTTTCTCCTTCTCCTATTTTTAAGAAGATGTTTCCCACTGATGACTCTATTAAGGGGTCTTGGAAAACGGTCCCCAAGGTGGAAGGGGCAATTTCCACTTTAGCTAAGAGAACTACTATTCCCATAGAGGATTGCTGTTCTTTTAAGGACCATATGGATAAAAAACTGGAGGGTTTTCTTAAGAAAATGTATGTTAACCAGGGGTTACAATGGCAACCTGCAGCGTTTGTAGTGCAACGGCATACTGGTTTGATGAGTTGTCTGATTCCATTCAAACAGACACTCCCCTTGAAGAGATCCAGGACAGGATCAAGGCTCTAAAATTGGCTAATTCTTTTATTTCTGAAGCTTCCCTTCAGGTTATCAAATTGGGAGCAAAGATTTCTAGTTTTGCCATTCTGGCTCGCAGAGCTTTATGGTTGAAATCTTGGTCTGCAGATATGTTGTCTAAGTCTAGACTTTTGGTTATTCCTTACAAGGGTTAGACCTTGTTTGGACTAGCCTGGGCTGAGATTATTTCTGACATTACAGGAGGAAAAGGACATTTCCTTCCTCAAGATAGAGAAATAAGCAGAAGGGACGTCAGAGTCATTTTTGTTCCTTTCGAAACTTCAATGGTAAACCTTTTTCTCCCTCTACAAATCAGGAACAGTCCAAACCTGCCTGACCCAACCAATCTTGGAATAAGGAAAAGCAATCCAAGAAGCCCGCTAATGAATCAAAGTCAGCATAAAGGGTCTGCCCCCGATCCAGGACCGGATCTTGTGGGGGGGGGGGGGGGGACTTTCCTTTTTTGCTCAGGCTTGGGATGTTCAGGATCCTTGGGCGATAGACATCATGTCCCAAGGATACAAACTAGAATCAAGACCTTTCCCCCCCGGGGCAGATTTCTTCTCTCAAGATTATCTGTCGACCAGATAAAAAAAGAGAGGCGTTCTTACGTTGTGTTCGGAATCTATCCGAAATAGGGGTTATAGTTCCTGTTCCAGTACAAGAGCAGGGTCTGGGATTTTAGTCCAATCTGTGGGTCCCAAGAAAGAGGGAACCTTCAGACCAATCTTGGATCTCAAGAGTCAAAATTCCTCAGAGTACCGTCCTTCAAAATGGAAACTATTCTTTCCATTCTTCCTTTAGTTCAAGCGGGTCAGTTTATGACAACAGTAGATTTAAAGGATGCGTACCTTCATGTTCCCATCCACAGGGATCATCACAAGTTTTTGAGATTTGCCTTTCTCCACAAACACTTTCAGTTTGTGGCTCTTCCCTTCGGACTTGCTACAACTCCCAGAATTTTTTTCAAAGGTTCTGGGATCTCTGTTGGCAGTGCTCCGGTTACAGGGTATTGCAGTGGCGCCTTATCTGGACGACATTCTGGTTCAGGCCTAGTCCTTTCAACTAGCAATCTCCCACACGGAGATGCTTTTTTTCCTTCCTGCGTTCTTACGGTTGCAAGGTGAATCTGGAAAAGAGTTCTTTAATTCCATCTACAAAAGATTCTCTTCCTTGGTGGTTGTCTCAGGATCATCACTCCCAGGGAACCTGTTTTTGCAGACCTACCTGGGTGATAGTGACAACGGACGCCAGCCTGATAGGTTGAGGAGCAGTCTGAGGCCTCTTAAGGGCTCAGGGGACATGGATTCGGGAAGAATCTGTTCTCTCCATAAACATTCTAGAGCTTCAATGATCTTCTGGCTTGGCCTCAGCTTCTGCCCAGTTTATCAGATTTCAGTCGGACAACATAACCTCAGTGGCTTACATCAACCATCAGGGTGGAACTCTGAGTTCTTTGGCCATGACCGCTGGCTCCAAGGGCCAAGGCTACCCTCTTTTAGCATGCCTGTATCCTCTCCCCCCAGCATCTGAGACCTTTATGGGCTATGTAGCTGCTCGGGTAAGATAATCCGTGCTGTCAAGGTATATCCATTCTAGGCAGAGGAAGTAAACGAAGACAAGAGGAGCACCGGATTGAAAAATACAAAACAGTTCTTTATTCTTTAAAATGTAGAAAACAGGTTACAGCATATAACCTTCAGGACAATTATGTAGGTGTGGGCAACCACGTACCCCTTGACTGACGCGTTTCGGCTTCTTGCCGTATTCGTAGCTAATGGGTACCTGTGCTTACACCCTTAAATAGTAAAACACTCACTTTCTCATAGGTAAAAACAATGCTCTCCAAAAGGGAGGTCTTCTCGATACACCGACTTAATACCAGAGTCCCGAATGGATTCAATTCGGAATTTGACCTTATTAATCACTGGTATTAGTCTGTGCATCCCAGGTAACCTCTCTTCTGCCTTATAAACGATTACCCCATCATGAACAGTCAATAATAGATAGCCTAACTTTAGAGCTTTAATTTAAGCGCATGTGTCATATAGAAAGTTAGATGAACACGCATATATTTAACATTGAGAAACAATAAAGGGGTTAATATAGCCAGGCACTAAATGAATCTGAGGTTTAGACACTAGCAGCCTTAGGTATGGACATTATACCCCCCCCCCCCCACTTTTTCTACATTACACTAAAAATCTATACTATATTAAAGTTACGGTAATGACATTGGGGTTTCAATTTATTAATTGTGGTCTACATCCCTTCAATTCTGACACTTATCCTTACTCAGATTTACTAAAATAAAAATGGTATATAAAAATATAGAAACCATTAGACATATGGAATGTCATTTAAGTTAGGTCATTTACGCTATAAGGAGAAATAAAGTCAAAAGTAGGCAATTTTCATAGTCCCCTCCTAAAATGGGCGTATTTTTAACATTAAGGTGTAGGTGTGTCAGTGCAATCAAGTGCATTGTTTTTACCTATGAGAAAGTGAGTGTTTTACTATTTAAGGGTGTAAGCACAGGTACCCATTAGCTACGAATATGGCAAGAAGCTGAAATGCGTCAGTCAAGGGGTACGTGGTTGCCCACACCTACACAATTGTCCTGAAGGTTATATGCTGTAACCTGTTTTCTACATTTTAAAGAATAAAGAACTGTTTTGTATTTTTCAATCTGGTGCTCCTCTTGTCTTAGTTTACTTCCTCTGTGTTCAAACCTGTTACTCCTCCCTGTAGTCTTAAGCTTGTGCTTAAGGCTCTTCAGCAGGCTCAGTTTGAGCCTATGCATTCCTTAGATATTAAGTTATCTTGGAAGGTTTTTTTTCTTGTTGCTATTTATTCTGCTCGTAGAGTCTCTGAGCTCTCGGCTTTACAGTATAAGTCTCTGTTCCTTATTTTTAATTCGGATAAGGTTGTTTTACGTACTAATTTAGGTTTTCTTCCTAAAGTAGTTTCAGATCGGAACATTTATCAGGAGATTGTTGTTCCTTCTTTATGTCCTAATCCTTCTCATAAGGAACGTCTTCTGCACAACCTAGACGTGGTTCGTGCTCTGAAATTCTATTTACAGGCGACTAAGGATTTTCGTCAGTCTTCTGCTTTGTTTGTAGTTTTATCTGGAAAACGTAAGGGGCAGAAAGCTACAGTGACTTCTCTTTCTTTGTGGCTAAAGAGTATAATTCGCTTCACCTATGAAACTGCTGGACAGCAGCCTCCTGAGAAGGTTACAGCTCATTCTACGAGGGCTGCTTCCTCTTCCTGGGCATTCAAAAATGAAGCTTCTGTGGAACAGATTTGCAAGGCTGCAACTGGGTCCTCTACACACTTTTTCAAAATTCTATAAGTTTGATACTTTTGCCTTGGGTAAGGCTTCCATTGGGAGAAAGGTTCTTCAAGCAGTGGTGCCTTCTGTTTAGGTTCCCTGTCTTGCCCCTCCCTTATCTGTATCCTCTAGCTTGGGTATTGATTCCCAATAGTATTTATATGATCTACGGTCTAACCAAGTCATTAGAAAGAAAACAAAATTTATGCTTAACTGATGATAAATGTATGTATTTATTGACATGGTGAGTCCACAGCCCGCCCTGTTTTTGATGACAGAATATTTTTTTGTTATGTTATAAACCTCAGGAACCTCTGCACCTTGTTGCTTCTTTTCTCTCCTTTACTTCAGTTGAATGACTGGAGTTGGAGGGAGGGGAATATCCCAATAGTAATTAGATGATCTGTGGACTCACTGTGTCAAGAAATAAATACATTTATAAGGTAAGCATACATTTTGTTTTTCTCGCCATTAAATGGACTTTCTAAAGATACCATTATTTTCATCATATCTTATAATTTACTATAAAAAAATATATAAAATGAGGAAAAAAATTGAAAAAAAACACACTTTCTAACTTTGACCCCCAAAATCTCTTACACATCTACAACTACCAAAAAACACCCATGCTAAATAGTTTCTAAATTTTGTCCTGAGTTTAGAAATGCCCAATAATTACATGTTCTTTGCTTTTTTTTGCAAGTTATAGGGCAATAAATACAAGTAGCACTTTGCTATTTTCAAACAGCGCTAGTTACATTAGAACACTGATATCTTTCAGGAATCCCTAAATATCCCTTGACATGTATATATATATTTTTTTTAGAAGACATCCCAAAGTATTGATCTAGGCCCATTTTGGTATATTTCATGGCACCATTTCACCGCCAAATGCGATCAAATAAAAAAAAAAATCCCTCATTTTTTTACAATTTTTTTCACAAACTTTAGGTTTCTCACTAAAATTATTTACAAACAACTTGTGCAATTATGACATAAATAGTTGTAAATGCTTCTCTGGGATCCCCTTTGTTCAGAAATCGACATATATGGCTTTGGCGTTGCATTTTGGTAATTAGAAGGCCGCTAAATGCTGCTGCGCACTACACGTGTATTATGCCCAGCAATGAAGGGGTTAATTAAGGAGATTGTAGGGTTAATTTTAGCTTTAGTGTAGTAGACAACCCAAAGTTTTGATCTAGGCCCATTTTGGTATATTTCATGCCACCATTTCACCGCCAAATGCGATCAAATAAAAACAAAACGTAACATTTTTCACAATTTTAGGTTTCTCACTGAAATTATTTACAAACAGCTTGTGCAATTATGGCACAAATGGTTGTAAATGCTTCTCTAGGATCCCCTTTGTACAGAAATAGCAGACATATATGGCTTTGGCGTTGCTTTTTGGTAATAAGAAGGCTGCTAAATGCCATTGCGCACCACACTTGTAATATGCCCAGCAGTTAAGGGTTTAATTAGGTAGCATGTAGGGTTAATCTTTAGCTTTAATGTAGAGATCAGCCTCCCACCTGACACATCCCACACCCTGATCACTCCCTGACCCACCTAAAACAGCTCTCTTCCCTCCCCCACCTCCCAATTGTCACCGCCATCTTAAGTACTGGCAGAAAGTCTGCCAGTACTGAAAAAAAAAAGCATTTTTTCTTTTACATACAGTCTGCACTGATGGATCCCCCCTTAGCCCCCAACCTCCCTGATCACCCCCCATACATCTCTCTAACCCTCCCCCTCTACCTATTTACCACCATCTTGGGTACTGGCAGCTGTCTGCCAGTACCCAATTTGCCCCCCCCCCCAAAAGTTTTATTTTTATTTTTTTTATCTCAAATTTTTTTTCTGTAGTGTAGTTGCCCCCCTCAATCTACATCCCTCCCAGATCCCTTACAAAACATCGGAGATCCCCCCTCAATCTGTATCAGTCATTTTTTTTTTGTTATTGTGTGCATATTTGGTGCACACCCCCGCCTGCCCCCCCAGACGCCACCGCCAACAACGGCGATCATAACACCGGATCTGGATACTGACATGTTTGGACCGCCCACCCACCTCCCATAAGAAGCTCCCACCCACCAACGAATGTTAGCATCGATGGCCGATGCATAGAGGGCCACAGAATGGACCTCTCTTCATCGGTGGGTAAAATAGGGGATTGCAGTGATGCCTCAATATCGAGGCATCACTACAATACCCTGGAAGCAGCTGGGATCGCTTCCATTGCTTCAAACCCCAGAGGACGTGCCAGGAACATCTTTGGTCGTTAAGGGTGTTTTTTTATAGGACGTTCCGGGCACGTCCTCGGTCGTTAAGGGGTTAACCAAAATGCCAAAGAAATGGCAGTGGCTTTCTGACCTTTCCTAGGACCAGAAAAAAACAACAAATAGACTATAAGTCTTCCTGAAATCTTTAGTAGCTTTGACATATTTCAAAGATCTTACAACATCCAAAGAATGTAGAGATCTTTCAAGAGTATTCTTGGGAATAGGACACAAGGAAGGAACAATAATTTCCCACCTAATGTTGTTAGAATTCACAACCTTAGGAAGAAATTTAAACGAAGTCCGCAAAACAGCCTTATCCTAATGGAAAATCAGAAAAGGAGACTCACCAAGTAGCAGTAGAAAGCACATGAAAATTAAATGTATGACAACAAATGCAAGAAGCATGACAGGTAAAATGGGGGAGCTGACGCTCTTAGTTGCAGAAGAGGACTATGATGTTATCAGTATAACTGAAACTTGGTGGGATGATTCACATGACTGGGCAGTTAACTTAGAGGGGTATACATTATTTAGGAGGGACAGGAATAATAAAAGGGGTGGAGGAATCTGCATGTATATTAAACCTAACCTTAAACCTACAACAAGGGAAGATATTTATGATACAAGTGACAATGTAGAGACCCTGTGGGTTGAAATAAAGAGTGGGGGGAAAAATCCTAAAAAAATATTACTAGGAACATGCAAGCCTCCCAACATTAGTGACCCGGAGGAAACAACTACTTATCCAAATAAGTAAGGCTGCTAATAACAGTGCTGTAATTATGGGAGATTTTAACTACCCTGATATAAACTGGGCCAATGAAACTAGTAATTCAGCTAAGGGGGATAGATTTTTAAATGTTCTCAGGGATAACTTATTGTCACAATTAATAGAGGAGCCAACTAGGAGTAAAGCTATATTGGATTTAGTGCTATCAAACAATACAGATATAATATCAAACATAGAAGTTAAAGAACATTTGAGTAACAGTGATCATAACATGGTCACATTTGAAATCTCTTTTCATATGCAGTGTTTTAAAGGCATAACTAAGACTTAATTTCAAGAAAGCAAAATTCAACGATTGAAGGAAATCATTAAATAATATAAATTGGGACAATGTATTTTCTAATAAAAATACAGAGGATAAATGGATATTTAAAAATTTGTTAAATAAATATACATATCAACACATATATGGTTATAAAAATAAAAAAACAAAGCCGTTATGGCTAAATAAAAATGTGTTAAGAGAAATTAGGAAAAAACGTAGGGCATTTAAATTATTAAAAGAAAATAGTACAGACTCAGCATACAATATTTCTAAGGAATGTAACAAAGCATGCAAAAAAGCAATCAAATTAGCCAAAATTGAAAAATTAAAAATTAATTGCCAAGGATTCTAAGTCTAACCCTAAAAGGTTCTTTAAGTACATAAATAGCAAAGAATCTAAGAAGGATAATATAGGTACATTAAAATGCGTTGAGGGTAGCATGATAAATAATGACAGGGAGAAGGCTGAGGTACTAAACCAGTTTTTTTTCTTCAGTATACACAAGAGAGGAACCATTGAATGATACTTTGGAACAGAATAGAACATGCCAGTCCATACCACTAACTGGGTTTTGTTTAGAAGATATCAGGAAAAAAATGGAAAATTTTAAGGTAAATAAAACTCCAGGCCCAGATGGAATACACCCAAGGGTGTTAAGGGAACTTAGCACTGTTATAGACAAACCTTTACTCTTAATTTTTCAAGACTCATTATCCTCAGGCATGGTACCCCAGGATTGGCGTAAAGCTGATGTGGTGCCACTCTTCAAAAAGGGAAGCAGGGATGATCCAGGAAGCTATAGACCAGTTAGTCTGACATCAATAGTGGGGAAGATATTTTAAGGGATTATAAGGAATTATATTGATGAGCATATTCGTGTAAACAAGATTATGAGTTCTAATCAGCATGGCTTTAGGAGAAATAGATCATGTCAAACTAATCTAATTAGATTCTACGAGGAAGTAAGTAAAAATATAGATAAAGGGGAATCAGTTGATGTGATATACTTAGATTTTGCAAAGGCATTTGATACAGTGCCACATGAGAGATTAATGCACAAAATTAAGGGACTGGGAATAGCTGAAAATGTTAGCTCATGGATAAATAACTGGATAAAAGATAGGGAGCAACGAGTAGTAGTAAATGGATCATACTCAGATTGGACAAAGGTAATCAGTGGCGTCCCCCAGGGATCAGTACTCGGCTCTGTTCTTTTTAATATTTTTATAAATGACTTGGAGCAAGGATTAAATAGCGACATCTCTATTTTTGCAGATGATACTAAGTTAAGTAAGGTCATTAGGTCAGAGCAGGACAAACTCTCTTTACAAAGGGATTTGCTAAAATTAGAACTATGGGCAAGTGAATGGAAAATGATATTTAATACGAAAAAATGCAAGGTTCTACATTTTGGAAGTAAAAATAAGCAGGCTACATATTTTTTAAATGGGACAAGACTTAGCCAAACACAGAAGGAAAGGGATTTGGGAGTAGTAATAGATAACAAGCTAAAGATGAGTGCACAATGCAGGGCAGCGGCTTCAAAGGTTAATAAGATACTAGCATGTATTAAAAGAGGCATTGATTCAAGGGAGGAAAGCATAATTATGTCATTATATAAAGCCCTGGTAAGACCTCACCTTGAGTTTGGAGTGCAGTTCTGGGGACCGATTGCTTAAAAAGATATTGCAGAACTAGAAAAAGTTCAGAGAAGGGCCACAAAGCTAATAAGGGGATTGGAGAAATTAACCTATGAGGAGAGGCTAGCCAAACTGGGTCTGTTCTCTTTAGAAAAAAGGCGCTTGAGAGGTGACATGATTACTTTATATAAATATATTCAAGGCCCATATACAGAGATGGCAGAAGCTCTGTTTATTCCAAGAAAATTGTTTCTGACAAGAGGTCATAATTTAAAGTTGGAGGAAAGGAGATTTAATCTCCTGCAACTGAAACGTTTTTTCACTGTAAGAGCAATACAATTGTGGAACTCATTACCAAAGGAGGTAGTGAATGCCAATACCATTGATACATTTAAAAATAGTCTGGATAAATTTCTGTATATAAACAAAATTCATGGATATGATTGCTAGTATTAAATGGGTCACATTTTAATGGGGTTATTTAAGCTTAACTGGAGCTTTTTGTAAGTATTTTAGATTTGTATAGGTTGAACTCGATAGACTTCAGTCTTTTTTCAACCTTATCTACTATGTTACAAGAGAGAGCTGACCATTCAGAAACTCTTCTAGCTGAAGACAGTTAAAAGGAACAACACTTTCCAAGAAAGTAGTTTAATATCCAAAGAATACATAGGCGCAAAAGGAGAAACCTGCAAAGCCTTTAAAACCAAATTAAGACTCCAAGGAGGAGAGATTGATTTATTAACAGGCTTGATACTAACCAAAGCCTAAACAAAACAGTGAATATCAGGAAGTTTAGCAATCTTTCTGTGAAAAAAAACGGAGCAGAGATTTGTCCCTTTAAAGTACTTGCGGACAAACCTTTATCCAAACCATCCTGAAGAAACTGTAAAATTCTAGGAATTCTAAAAGAATGCCAATAGAATTTATGAGATAAACACCATGAAATATAGGTTTTCCAAACCCGATAATAAATCTTCCTTGAAACAGACTTACGAGCCTGTAGCAAAGTATTAATCACTGAGTCAGGTGAAACCTCTATGACTAAGCGTTTTATTGCTATACCTTAAAATTTAGCGATTTGAGATTGAAAAACGGCCCTTGAGACAGAAGGTCTGGCCTTAAAAGAAGTGGCCAAAGTTGGCAACTGGACATCCGGACAAGATCCGCATACCAAAACCTGTGAGGCCATGCTGGTGCTATCAGAAACACATGCAATTGTTCCAATATGATCTTGGAGATCACCCTTGGAAGAAGAACTAGAGGTGGAAAAATGTAAGCAGGATGGTAAAACCAAGGAACTGCTAACGCATCCATCATCTCCGCCTGAGGATCCCTGAACTTGGACAGGTACCTGGGAAGCTTCTTTTTTAGATGGGAAGCCATCAGATCTATTTTGGGGAGACCCCACATCTGTACAATCTGACAAAATACATCTGGATGGAGAGACCACTCCCCTGGATGTAAAGACTGCCGACTAAAATAATCCGCTTCCCAATTGTCTTCACCTGGAATATGTATCGCAGAAATTAGACAGGAGTTGGATTCCGCCCAAGAAAGTATCCGAGATACTTCTTTTATCGCTAAAGGACTGCGAGTCCCCTCTTGATGATTGACATATGCCACAGTTGTGATATTGTCTGTCTGATAACGAATGAATAATTCTCTTTAATAGTGGCCAAGCCTGAAGAGCCCTGAAAATAGCACAGAGTTCTAAAATATTGATTGGTAACCTCGCCTCTTGAGGATTCCAAACTCTTTGTGTTGTCAGAGACCTCCAGACAGCTCCCCAACCTGTGAGACTTGCATCTATTGAAATCACAGTCCAGACAGGACGAACAAGAGAGGCCCCTTGAATAATCCGATGATAGACTAACCACCAGGACAGAGAGAGTTGAATGTTGGGATTTAAGTATATCAACTGTGATATCCGAGTATAATCCCTGCACCAGTGATTCAGCATGCAACGCTGCAGAGGTCTCATATGAAAACGAGCAAAGGGGATTGCGTCCGATGCTGCAGACATTAAACCTAAAACTTCCATGCACATAGCCACTAAAGGGAATGATCGATACTTAAGGTTTCGACAGACAGAAACCAATTTCATTCGTCTCTTGTCTGTTAAAGACAAAGTCATGGACACTGAATCTATCTGGAAACCTAAAAAGGTGACCCGTCTGAGGAATCAAGGAACTCTTTGGTAAATTGATCTTCCAAGCATGTCTTTGAAGAAACAACAGAAGTTGATTCGTGTGAGATTCTGCTAAATGAAAAGATTGAGCCAGTACCAAGATATCGCCCAATTAAGGAAACACCGCAATACCCTGCTCTCTGATTACAGATCGAAGGGCACCAAGAACCTTCAAAAAGATTATTGGAGCTGTTGCTAAGCCAAATGGAAGAGCAACAAACTGGTAATACTTGTCTAGAAAAGAGAATCTCAGAAACCGATAGTTTCTGGATGAATCGGAATATAAAAATACGCATCCTGTAAGTCTATTGAGGACATGTTGCATGTTGACCTTGCTGAACAAAAGGCAGAATAGTCCTTATAGTCACCATCTTGAAAGTTGGGACTCTTATAAAATGATTCAAAAACTTCAGATCCAGAACTGGTCTGAAAGAATTTTCCTTCTTTGGGACAATGAATAGATTTAAATAAAAACCCAGACCCTGTTCCAGAATTAGAACTGGTACAATCACTCCTGAAAGCTCTAGATCTAAAACACATTTCATTAAAGCCTGAGCTTTCACAGGATTTGTTGGAACAAGAGAGAAAAAACCTTCTCACAGGAGGTCTTATTCTGAAACCTATTCGATACCCCTGGGAGACAATATTCTGAATCCAATGATTTTGAATGGAACCTGCCCAAACGTCTTGAAATA
Organism: Bombina bombina; assembly: GCF_027579735.1. NCBI lineage: Eukaryota > Metazoa > Chordata > Amphibia > Anura > Bombinatoridae > Bombina > Bombina bombina. The sequence goes on along the minus strand of NC_069510.1, from coordinate 49,595,606 downwards.
ATTTCAATCTGCCCCCCACCAGCAGAACTGGATCAAGGGCCGCACCAGAGTTTTTAGGGGAAGGAGCGGTTTTCTGTTCTCTATTCTGAAGAAAGGAACTAAACTGATTAGAAGCTCTAGATTTGCCTTTAGACTTTATCTTGAGGCAAAAAACTCCCTTCCCCCAGTAATATTGGAAATAATTTAATCCAACTGGGAACCAAACAAATTATCACCCTGTAATGAAAGAGATAGTAACCTAGATTTAGATACCATTGAGCCATGAAGCTCTTCTAGCTAAAATAGCTAAAGACATAGATTTAACATTTATCTTGATAATATTAAAAATAGCATTACAGATAAAATCATTAGCATGTTGAAGCAAACGTACAATGCTATGCAAATCAGAGTCTTTTTACCGTTGTGCTAAGCTATCCAACCAAAATGTTGATGAAGCCGCAACATCAGCCATAGAAATGGCAGGTCTGAGCATATAGACAGAATGCAAATAAGCTTTCCTTAGATAAGATTCAATCTTCCTATCTAAAGGATCCTTAAAAGAGGTACTATCTTCCATAGGATTAGTAGTACATTTAGCAATAGTAGAAATAGCCCCATCAACCTTAGGGACTTATCCCCAAAACTCTAATTTAGCCACTGGCAAAGGATACAACTTTTTAAACCTTGAAGGAACAAAAGTGGCACCAGGCTTAGACCATTCCTTAGCAATCACATCAGAAATGGCATCAGGAACAGGAAAAACCTCAGGAGTAGTCACAGGTTTATAAACAGAATTTAAACGTTTACTGGTTTTATTATCAAGAGGACCAGACTCCTCAATATCCAAAGTTATTAACACTTCTTTTAACAAAGAACGAATATACTCAATCTTAAAAAGATATGATGATTTATCAATGTCAATATCTGAAGTAGGATCTTCTGAATCAGAGAGATCCCTCATCAGAGGAGGATATATCAGTATGTTGCCGGTCATTACAAATTTCAGCAATATTATGATAAGTTTTAAAAGACCTTTTACGTTTATTTGAAGGCGGTATAGCAGCCATAGCCTTCTGTATCGCATCAATTTTTCATATCAACAGGGATATCATGTACTTTAGATGTTGAAGGAACAACAGATACTGTACTAGCACTAATAGAAAGCTTTTCTGCATTGAAAAGCTTATGACAACTGTTACATACTACAGCTGGAGCTATAATCTCCACTAGCTTACAGCAGATACACTTAGCTTTGGTAGAACTGTGTTCAGGCAGCATGGTTTCTACAGCAGCTTCTGAGACAGGATCAGATTGAGACATCTTGTAAAATGTAGAAAAAGAAAAATAACATTAAACAGAAATATCTTATTTTCACATATAGCAGTTTCAGGAATGGGAAAAAATGCAAATGCTAAAATTGGCAAAAAAGCAAATAGCATAGCCCTCTGAGCATAAAGAAGGCAAGGAGCATATAGGAAGTGAGGTAAAATAAAACTAAATTTTTTGGCGCCAAGTATGACGCACAACGCAAAAAGAAGTTGAGACATTTTTTGGTGCCAACAAACATCTGGAAATGACACAACTTGCGTCATAACACAATTTCACGCCAAACAACCTAGCGTCAACTAAGACGCAGGAAAGGATGAACTTGCATCATGAGAGACGCACATTCTCGCCCAAAAAAATCCTCGCGCCAAGAATGACGCAATAAATAACAGCATTTTGCGCCCTTGCGAGCCTAATTTGCAAGCAAGTTTTCCAAGAAAAAACAAGTCAAATAGAAAAAAAAACTATACCCCAGGTAAGACAAACTTCCTAAACAGGATTCCCATAATGAAACTGCTGGACTGCAAAGGGAAATACACATAGACCTGACTCATGGCAGATATAAGTAAAGTAAAATTTATTTTATAAGTAAAATACATATATTTGAAACTTTACATTAATACATAAACCATAGCTGAGAGTGTCTTAAAATAATGATACATACTTACCGAAAGACATCCATCCACATATAGCAGATAACCAAACCAGCACTGAAAACTATCAGCAGAGTTAATGGTATATAAGAGTATATTGTCGATCTGAAAAGGGAGGTAGGAGATGAATCCCTACGACCGATAACAGAGAACCTTTGAAAAGATTTCCCACAAGGAAAACCATAACATCAAACAGACGATACTCTCTTCACATCCCTCTGACAAACGCTGTACTCAGAGGAATTGGGCTTCAGAATACTTAGAAGCGCTTATCACAGAAAAAGTCATAGAAATCAAGAACAAACTTACTTCACAAGTTTGTAAAACTGAATTGTGGGTGAGGTGGGAGGTGTATTTATAGGCATTTTGAGGTTTGGGAAACTTTACCCCTCCTGGTAGGATTGTATATCCCATACGTCACTAGCTCATGGACTCTTGCCAATAAGATGAAAGAAAAGATAGGTAACGCCTTTACTACCCATTCCCCAGCTTTGCACAAACAACATTGTTGTATTAATATACTTTATAACATTTAAACCTCTAAATGTCTGTCTGTTTCTAAGCCACTACAGACAGCCTCTTATCACTTGCTTTTTTTATTAGCTTTTCACAACAGGAGACTGCTAGTTCGTGTGAACCGTAAAGATAACATTGTGCTCACACCCATGGGTTGTGCACAACACAGCACTACTTGGCTTAAAGGGACAGTACACTGTAAAATTGTTTTTATATGAATGTATTTTCAATTACTTGTTATACCAGCTGCAGATTATAAAATGTAGGAAAAATTGCATTTTCAGGTTTATTTGTGTATCTGAAGTAGCTAGTTTTGTGCTTTTAAACCACAGCCTATTACAATGGGTTGAGGTTCAGGTAATATCAGATCTCTTTATGTTATCACTTTTATGTACACAGACTTGCTTCCTTATCTTATATTTGTCTGTAAAACTAAAGCTCAATACATAGAGAACAATGGAAAATTATCATTTTATTACTTAACTATCATGCCCCCCACTGAGAGTCTAATCTCTTCTGCTGGCTGTGTTTACTTAAGCTATTGAATAGAATATAATCCAGTATAGAAACTTCCACAATAGGTTGGGCTACCACAGGCTAAATCAGCTATTTCAAATGCCAAAATAGGGGTAAAGGAGCTACTTGTAAACAATTTAAAACACTCCAGCAGGTAAAATGAATCATTGGGGAAAATTTAAAGGGGAGAACATTTTGGTGAACTGTCCCTTTAAATGCAAGTCAATAGATAATAAATAAAAAGTCATGTGACCAGGGGGCTGTCAGACAAGACTTAGATACAAGTTAATCACAGAGGTAAAAAGTGTATTAATATAACAGTGTTTTTTGTGCAAAACTAGCGAATGAGTAATAAAGGGATTACCTATCTTTTTAAACCATACAATTTTTTTTTAGGACACACCCCTTGAATAGTCTCATATGGCTATAACTAATCAGGAACAGATAGAAATAAGCTCCTGCACACATCAGCCAATCATCGTGCAACATGTAGGAGGAGCAAGGTCTAGCATTCCATTGCATATACTCCAGCCTCTCTGGATGGACTGGAAAAAACCTTACATTTTTAGGGCTAAATTTCTTAAAAGCAGACAAAATAAATATTACAAGTGCATTGTAGAGTTTTTTTTAAGTATTATTTATTAAATTGTGAGTTTAATATCCTTTTTAAGTTGCAGAAATATTTGGCTTTAAAACAAATGTAATCAGAAGTATCTACTTCCCTTTTAATGTCCAAATACAATGCTGTATTTCTGTATCCGTTGCATTTGCTGAATCTAATAATTATGCAGACGTAGCCAGGAACATCATAGTGGCTTTACTGTATATAACATTATATGCTGATGGAGACAGAAAGCATGAACAAGGCTAGCGCTTGTGGCTTTATCACCATGTATTAATTCTAACAAATCAGCACTTTTTTATGTGATCTAGCATCAGTTCCTTATGCTACTCACCTTTAAACCCTGGGGCAGCTTCATGATGTTCTTTTGGAGTCTCCTTGTAACTGTCACAGTCCTTCCCTTTTTTTCTCTCTCGCTTATCCATAAAAAGGGCTGAGTCAGAAAGAGAAATATATTAAAATATTAACCCACTAATCACAAGAACCAATAACCTGTATGTTCTCTGTGTGCAATGTACTAAGGTGTACATTTTCTAACACTACTGTCATTTAACATGTCTTAACAGGCTGAGCTATAGCAAAACTATGAAAATGACATGATTAAAATAAAGATGGCACCATCAATATAAAATAAAGATTATATAATAAAATCTAATAGAAGTCAGTGCTCATAATATGGTAGGAGCAAAGGTCACAAAGCTCTCAAGGGTTTGTATGGACATGGAGTGAGCAAGATGTAAAGTGAATTTTGCATGAGAACAGGACAAATGGGGAGGAAGCGGAGCATTGCAACTTAGATGTAATTAGTGTCTTAGAAGGTACAACATGAGGAACCTAAGAGGAGTGGTAACCAATGAGCAGGGTGCAGCCAATAAGGAGAAACCTGAAAGTTAGGAGGGAGATATATAAAGAAGATCCGGCTAAACAGGGAACTTACTCTTTAAGGGACACTCAAGTCAAAATTAAACTTTCATTATTAAGATAGAGCATACAATTTTAAACAACTTTCCAATTTACTTCCATTTACAAAATGTGCACAGTCTTTTTATATTTAAACTGTCACCAGCTCCTACTGAGCATTTGGAAGAATTCACAGAATATATGTATACGCATTTGTGATTGGCTGATGGCTGTCACATGATACAGGAGGAGTGGAAATAGACATCATTTTGAAATTTGTCAGGAAACAATCTACTTCTCATTTGAAGTTCAGACTAAGTACTATTGCATTATTTTGTTGTCAATCATTTGTTGATTATGCAAATCTACTGTATTTACAGGTCCTGGGTTGAAAGAACCTCTTAACTGCTCTGCCTATAGGAATGTAAATATATCAAGAAAAACAGTAACAAATGCATTCACTTAAATTTTATTGAGAACAGCTTATAGACCATATACATTAGAGGTACCTCTTGATTCTCTGACAAACAGGTATTCTATACAAATAAGACTTAATGTTTTTATACTTATGGCATTTAATAAGTCCCAAATGTTTGTTTTGTGGGGGTTTTAACAATCTAACCTGTTTCGTCACTGATATTAGAGCATATGAGATATCAGTAAGGAGTATATTCAAGTTCATCACTGCTGTGTTACCGGAGGGAGCTAGGTGGGGGGGCTCCTAACTCGCACAGACTGGGTATACTGCATTTATAAAGTGCTTTGAATATTGTGAGTATACTTCCTCTGTGTGTAAGGAGATTTGAACACATTTATATTGGATATATATGGTACACCATTGGAGCACCACCTTGTCCTTTTGTATGTCACAATGTCCTGAGTTTGGACCCAAAGAAGTACTGATTCTGGTGGATGCTTTATGAACTAACATCAGTAGTCAGGAGTGGCGCCTTTGTTTTGGATCCATTTATTAACAAGTGGATTTTGTTTGCATTCTATAAATATATGTTGTACCTTGAAGGTGGTCCACACCCCCACCCTACCTTATTTTATTCTACTTTTTCTTCCTTCCTCCTCACCCCTTTCATTCTTCTATTTTGTGGTGCTCATACAAGTTAGGTTTCTCATGTCTCTTCAGAGAGTAAACTATGACAGACTGGTGATGTTTGAGCTGCTGAGAGTCATTCTATGCATGATAATTGAATAGAAATAACTAAAAGAGGGGGTGGGAAGGAAGAAGCAGCATGTGAATTTGAAAAGGTGAAAGCAAAGTCTAAAGAGAAACAATGGGAATAAAGAGGCTATAAATGAAGGAGCAGTGTATGAGTAAAGAAAACACTGGTTTTCAAACCTATCCTCAGGCCTGCCCAACAGACCAGGTTTGTAGGATTACCTTGGATGAGAGCAGGTTAATTACTATGTTTACTAAACAGCTGATTATTTCACATGTGCTCCAGTTCAAATATACTCAAAATGTGGCCTGTTACGGAGACCTGAGGATAGGTTTGAAAACCAGTGGTATAGAATAATAAAGGAGGATCGTGTATGAGGAAGGACCAGCTGCTGAAGAAGCAACATTTGAGGATGAAGCAAAATGAAGAAGTGCTGAACCACTGGTGGATGGAGAAGTGTGTGAGGAAGAGAAGTGCTAAACCCATAACTGAGGATACAAAGAAATTTAAAAAATTAGAGAGAGTAGAAAATATTGCTGTATATTTAATATTCGGTGCTACCCTTGAATAATAAATTCAAACAACAAAAAAGATAGACAAATATTGGGGCATCTGTAAATGTCCCAAAAAAGCAAGGGATAAAGAAGCACACGAAAAGTTATGTTGAAACAATCCAATTTCTTTATTTAACTGTCCCACTTCACATTCAGTGTTCAATCTGTTCCTCCGGGCTGCAGTAGTTAGAGGAACTTCTTACAATTTAAAATACAAATTCAAAACAAAAGCAGTACATAAAGCTATCAAAATATCTCAATCCCTATGCATACGTATGCAGACTAAAGAAATGCAAGACTATAGGATAACATGTGAAAATCATGCACACAATGTCTAAATACAAGACACTACTATATTATCCTAAAATGTCAGACTCACAGCATACCATATTGAAAATGAACAAAAACAACTTAACAGTCCATTTTCCCACTGTTGATATATATTTGAAAGCCATATACTGAAAATACACAGTAGGTGTCGGTAGATAATAGACCGCAACAGAATCTGCTGCACACTAGGTCAGAAAACCGATCCACAACTTGTATAATTTTAAGACAGTACTTATCTTCCAAAGTATAGTTGCGATGGTGCTTTTCCTTGCTGATCCGTGATTCCTCGGCGTGTGACGTAATCCCCGATGGGGGTGGTCAACTCGTCACTGCAACTCCAATTGGTTCCTAGTACCTGAATCTGTATCCATTGGTCCAGGAGAAACCAAAGGAGAATGGACCAACCGCAACTCTGTATCTCCTTGTCAGGACACCCACGATAGGTATCGAGCTTTGTTGTTGACAAGTAAAAGTACTTTTAACACTTGGGAAATGAAGCACCGCTTTTATAAGCTGTCCTCAGGCTCCAAAAGTCGATTCCTAAAATCAGTTCACAGATACAACATCCATGCGCTATTATTTCAGCGCAGATTCACAACTCCCAGGCTTGTTCTGTTTAATAGGATACTTTTAGAGACAACAGTATAGGCTTCATTAAGTGCTAGATTGAGACTTCCGCTTTTATGTATCACCACAGATACCTCAGACAGTATTTAACTTATCCAAGGTGCAATACACATAGTGCCAACGCACGTTTCACCCCCCTCCAGAGCATGTGTCCCAGGGGTTCATCAGGGCATACTGAATCCATACCGGACATCCTCTTTATAGGGCATACCTGATTACTCACAGGTGATTCTCCTACACAGTCTCGCCCACATTTCGTTTAGAGAACTGTATCCTGTGAATAGCCAGGGGCCCTTAAAGGGATATTTACATTCAAATAGATTACAACATTTATTTCAAATTCTACTTTCAAATTGTGCAAGAAATGAAAAATCTTCATTATTGAGCAAACATTTTAAACTTTCACCTTCATTCCTAGGTAACGTCTCAGCTCTATTTGCACATAGAAATTACTCCAAAATAAATGGCAAACATCCTGTCAGATTTGTTTTGCTCTCTTATAGAAAGCTTATATATTCCAATTTATCATTTAGACCTACTGGTAACCTTGTCCCCAGCCTATATATCCATTTGGTCTCTTTCTGTAAAAGGACTTTATCATTGTTACCACCTCGTCCATTCGTAATCCCTTTGTCAATAATTATGAATTTTAAGGAATCTATATTGCTATTGTGCATGTCACAGAAATGTCTAGCAACATTTGTGTCTCTAGAGTGGAGGATGTCATCTCTGTGCTCTTGTACCCGGTCCTTTACCATCCTCTTGGTTTTTCCAACGTAAAAGACTGGGCACGAACACCGTAAGAGATAGACCACCCCCTCAGACTTGCAATTGAAAAAAAATCTTATATCAAAAACTTTATTTTCTTGCACCGAAAATTGTTTAGTGCTATCCATGTGGGCACAGTATACACAGTGCCCACATGGATAGCTACCTTTTATTCCCTTATCCTTTCGTAGCCAGTCAGCATCCGAAGGTCCTCTGACAAACTGACTTTTTACCAGCTTATGTCGTAGGCTAGACATTTCTGTGACATGCAGAATAGCAATATAGATTCCTTAAAATTCATAATTATTGACAAAGGGATTACGAATGGACGAGGTGGTAACAATGATAAAGTCCTTTTACAGAAAGAGACCAAATGGATATATAGGCTGGGGACAAGGTTACCAGTAGGTCTAAATGATAAATTGGAATATATAAGCTTTCTATAAGAGAGCAAAACAAATCTGACAGGATGTTTGCCATTTATTTTGGAGTAATTTCTATGTGCAAATAGAGCTGAGACGTTACCTAGGAATGAAGGTGAAAGTTTAAAATGTTTGCTCAATAATGAAGATTTTTCATTTCTTGCACAATTTGAAAGTAGAATTTGAAATAAATGTTGTAATCTATTTGAATGTAAATATCCCTTTAAGGGCCCCTGGCTATTCACAGGATACAGTTCTCTAAACGAAATGTGGGCGAGACTGTGTAGGAGAATCACCTGTGAGTAATCAGGTATGCCCTATAAAGAGGATGTCCGGTATGGATTCAGTATGCCCTGATGAACCCCTGGGACACATGCTCTGGAGGGGGGTGAAACGTGCGTTGGCACTATGTGTATTGCACCTTGGATAAGTTAAATACTGTCTGAGGTATCTGTGGTGATACATAAAAGCGGAAGTCTCAATCTAGCACTTAATGAAGCCTATACTGTTGTCTCTAAAAGTATCCTATTAAACAGAACAAGCCTGGGAGTTGTGAATCTGCGCTGAAATAATAGCGCATGGATGTTGTATCTGAACTGATTTTAGGAATCGACTTTTGGAGCCTGAGGACAGCTTATAAAAGCGGTGCTTCATTTCCCAAGTGTTAAAAGTACTTTCTTCTGTTAAGTGTGATCAGTCCACGGGTCATCATTACTTCTGGGATATTACTCCTCCCCAACAGGAAGTGCAAGAGGATTCACCCAGCAGAGCTGCATATAGCTCCTCCCCCCTACGTCACTCCCAGTCATTCTCTTGCACCCAACGACTAGATAGGATGTGTGAGAGGACTATGGTGATTATACTTAGTTTTTATCTTCAATCAAGAGTTTGTTATTTTAAAATAGCACCGGAGTGTGTTATTATCTCTCTGGCAGAGTTTGAAGAAGAATCTACCAGAGTTTTTGTTATGATTTTAGCCGGAGTAGTTAAGATCATATTGCTGTTTCTCGGCCATCTGAGGAGAGGTAAACTTCAGATCAGGGGACAGCGGGCAGATGAATCTGCATAGAGGTATGTAGTAGTTTTTATTTTCTGATAATGGAATTGATGAGAAAATCCTGCCATACCGATATAATGTCATGTATGTATACTTTACACTTCAGTATTCTGGGGAATGGTACTTCACTAGAATTACACTGTAAGAAATACATAAAGCTGTTTAATAACTAGAGATTATGTTTAACGTTTTTGCTGGAATGTAAAATCGTTTTCATTTACTGAGGTACTGAGTGAATAAATGTTTGGGCACTATTTTTCCACTTGGCAGTTGCTTAATCTGTTTTCTGACAGTTTCTGTTCTCCCTCACTGCTGTGTGTGAGGGGGAGGGGCCGTTTTTTGGCGCTTTTACTACGCATCAAATATTTCAGTCAGCAACTCATTGTATTCCCTGCATGATCCGGTTCATCTCTACAGAGCTCAGGGGTCTTCAAAACTTATTTTGAGGGAGGTAATTTCTCTCAGCAGAGCTGTGAGAATTGTAGTTTGACTGAGATAAAAAATGTTTATTCTGTAATTTGTTTCCTGCTTTCAGAATTTGTTATCTTTGCTAATGGGATTAAACCTTTGCTAAAGTTGTGTTGTTTACAAGGATTGAGGCTATAACTGTTTCAATTTATTAATTTTCAACTGTCATAGATCTTCTGTGCTTCTTAAAGGCACAGTACGTTTTAATATTATTCTAATTGAATTGTATTTCCAAGTTGCAAGTTTATTTGCTAGTGTGTTAAACATGTCTGATTCAGAGGATGATACCTGTGTCATTTGTTGCAATGCCAAAGTGGAGCCCAATAGAAATTTATGTACTAACTGTATTGATGCTACTTTAAATAAAAGTCAATCTGTACAAATTGAACAAATTTCACCAAACAACGAGGGGAGAGTTATGCCGACTAACTCGCCTCACGTGTCAGTACCTACATCTCCCGCTCAGAGGGAGGTGCGTGATATTGTAGCGCCGAGTACATCTGGGCGGCCATTACAAATCACATTACAGGATATGGCTACTGTTATGACTGAGGTTTTGGCTAAATTACCAGAACTAAGAGGTAAGCGTGATCACTCTGGGGTGAGAACAGAGTGCGCTGATAATATTAGGGCCATGTCAGACACTGCGTCACAGGTGGCAGAACATGAGGACGGAGAACTTCATTCTGTGGGTGACGGTTCTGATCCAAACAGACTGGATTCAGATATTTCAAATTTTAAATTTAAACTGGAAAACCTCCGTGTATTACTAGGGGAGGTGTTAGCGGCTCTGAATGATTGTAACACAGTTGCAATACCAGAGAAAATGTGTAGGTTGGATAAATATTTTGCGGTACCGACGAGTACTGAGGTTTTTCCTATACCTAAGAGACTTACTGAAATTGTTACTAAGGAGTGGGATAGACCCGGTGTGCCGTTCTCACCCCCTCCGATATTTAGAAAAATGTTTCCAATAGACGCCACCACAAGGGACTTATGGCAAACGGTCCCTAAGGTGGAGGGAGCAGTTTCTACCTTAGCTAAGCGTACCACTATCCCGGTGGAGGATAGCTGTGCTTTTTCAGATCCAATGGATAAAAAGTTAGAGGGTTACCTTAAGAAAATGTTTGTTCAACAAGGTTTTATATTGCAACCCCTTGCATGCAGTGCGCCGATCACGGCTGCAGCGGCATTCTGGATTGAGTCTCTGGAAGAGAACATTGGTTCAGCTACTCTGGACGACATTACGGACAGGCTTAGAGTCCTTAAACTAGCTAATTCATTCATTTCGGAGGCCGTAGTACATCTTACTAAACTTACGGCGAAGAATTCAGGATTCGCCATTCAGGCACGCAGGGCGCTGTGGCTAAAATCCTGGTCAGCTGATGTTACTTCTAAGTCTAAATTGCTTAATATACCTTTCAAAGGGCAGACCTTATTCGGGCCCGGGTTGAAAGAGATTATCGCTGACATTACAGGAGGTAAAGGCCATGCCCTGCCTCAGGACAAAGCCAAAGCCAAGACTAGACAGTCTAATTTTCGTTCCTTTCGTAATTTCAAAGCTGGAGCAGCATCAACTTCCTCTGCACCAAAACAGGAAGGAGTTGTTGCTCGCTACAAACAAGGCTGGAAACCTAACCAGTCCTGGAACAAGGGCAAGCAGACTAGGAAACCTGCTGCTGCCCCTAAAACAGCATGAATTGAGGGCCCCCGATCCGGGATCGGATCTAGTGGGGGGCAGACTTTCTCTCTTCGCCCAGGCTTGGGCAAGAGATGTTCAGGATCCCTGGGCGCTAGAGATAATATCTCAGGGATACCTTCTGGACTTCAAATACTCTCCTCCAAGAGAGAGATTTCATCTGTCAAGATTGTCAACAATCCAGACAAAGAAAGAGGCGTTTCTACGCTGCGTACAAGAGCTCTTGTTAATGGGAGTAATCCATCCAGTTCCACGATCGGAACAGGGACAGGGGTTTTACTCAAATCTGTTTGTGGTTCCCAAAAAAGAGGGAACTTTCAGACCAATCCTGGACTTAAAGATCCTAAACAAATTCCTAAGAGTTCCATCGTTCAAGATGGAGACTATTCGGACAATTTTACCTATGATCCAAGAGGGTCAGTACATGACCACTGTAGATTTAAAAGATGCTTACCTTCACATACCGATTCACAAAGATCATTATCGGTACCTAAGGTTTGCCTTCCTAGACAGGCATTACCAGTTTGTGGCTCTTCCATTCGGATTGGCTACAGCTCCAAGAATCTTCACAAAGGTTCTGGGTGCTCTTCTGGCGGTACTAAGACCGCGGGGAATCTCGGTAGCTCCATACCTAGACGACATTCTGATACAAGCTTCAAGCTTTCAAACTGCCAAGTCTCATACAGAGTTAGTGCTGGCATTTCTAAGGTCACATGGATGGAAGGTGAACGAAAAGAAGAGTTCACTCGTTCCACTCACAAGAGTTCCCTTCCTGGGGACTCTCATAGATTCTGTAGAAATGAAGATTTACCTGACAGAGGACAGGCTAACAAGACTTCAAAGTGCTTGCCGCACCCTTCATTCCATTCAACACCCGTCAGTGGCTCAATGCATGGAGGTAATCGGCTTAATGGTAGCGGCAATGGACATAGTACCCTTTGCACGCTTACACCTCAGACCACTGCAACTGTGCATGCTAAGTCAGTGGAATGGGGATTACTCAGACTTATCCCCTTCTCTGAATCTGGATCAAGAGACCAGAAATTCTCTTCTATGGTGGCTTTCTCGGCCACATCTGTCCAGGGGGATGCCATTCAGCAGACCAGACTGGACAATTGTAACAACAGACGCCAGCCTTCTAGGTTGGGGTGCCGTCTGGAATTCTCTGAAGGCTCAGGGACAATGGAGTCAGGAGGAGAGTCTCCTGCCAATAAACATTCTGGAATTGAGAGCAGTTCTCAATGCCCTCCTGGCTTGGCCCCAGTTGACAACTCGGGGGTTCATCAGGTTTCAGTCGGACAACATCACGACTGTAGCTTACATCAACCATCAGGGAGGGACAAGAAGCTCCCTAGCTATGATGGAAGTATCAAAGATAATTCTCTGGGCAGAGTCTCACTCTTGCCACCTGTCAGCAATCCACATCCCGGGAGTGGAGAACTGGGAGGCGGATTTCTTAAGTCGTCAGACTTTTCATCCGGGGGAGTGGGAACTTCATCCGGAGGTCTTTGCCCAAATACTGCGACGTTGGGGCAAACCAGAGATAGATCTCATGGCGTCTCGACAGAACGCCAAGCTTCCTCGTTACGGGTCCAGATCCAGGGATCCAGGAGCAGTCCTGATAGATGCTCTGACAGCACCTTGGGACTTCAGGATGGCTTACGTGTTTCCACCCTTCCCGTTGCTTCCTCGATTGATTGCCAGAATCAAACAAGAGAGAGCATCAGTGATTCTAATAGCACCTGCGTGGCCACGCAGGACTTGGTATGCAGACCTGGTGGACATGTCATCCTGTCCACCTTGGTCTCTACCTCTGAAACAGGACCTTCTGATACAGGGTCCCTTCAAACATCAAAATCTAACTTCTCTGAAGCTGACTGCTTGGAAATTGAACGCTTGATTTTATCAAGACGTGGGTTTTCTGAGTCAGTTATTGATACCTTAATACAGGCTAGGAAACCTGTTACCAGAAAGATTTACCATAAGATATGGCGTAAATACCTATATTGGTGTGAATCCAAAGGTTACTCTTGGAGTAAGGTTAGGATTCCTAGGATATTGTCTTTTCTACAAGAAGGTTTAGAAAAGGGTTTATCTGCTAGTTCATTAAAGGTACAGATCTCAGCTCTGTCCATTCTGTTACACAAACGTCTGTCAGAAGTTCCTGACGTCCAGGCTTTTTGTCAAGCTTTGACCAGGATTAAGCCTGTGTTTAAAACTGTTGCTCCACCATGGAGTTTAAACCTTGTTCTTAATGTTTTACAGGGCGTTCCGTTTGAACCCCTTCATTCCATTGATATAAAGTTGTTATCTTGGAAAGTTCTATTTTTAATGGCTATTTCCTCGGCTCGAAGAGTCTCTGAATTATCAGCCTTACATTGTGATTCTCCTTATTTGATTTTTCATTCGGATAAGGTAGTCCTGCGTACTAAACCTGGGTTCTTACCTAAGGTAGTTACTAACAGGAATATCAATCAAGAGATTGTTGTTCCTTCTTTATGCCCAAATCCTTCTTCAAAGAAGGAACGTCTACTGCACAACCTGGATGTAGTCCGTGCTCTAAAATTTTACTTACAGGCAACTAAGGAATTTCGACAAACGTCTTCTCTGTTTGTCATTTACTCTGGGCAGAGGAGAGGTCAAAAAGCTTCCGCTACCTCTCTTTCTTTTTGGCTTCGTAGCATAATTCGTTTAGCTTATGAGACTGCTGGACAGCAGCCTCCTGAAAGAATTACAGCTCATTCTACTAGAGCTGTGGCTTCCACTTGGGCCTTCAAGAATGAGGCCTCTGTTGAACAGATTTGCAAGGCTGCAACTTGGTCTTCGCTTCATACTTTTTCCAAATTTTACAAATTTGACACTTTTGCTTCATCAGAGGCTATTTTTGGGAGAAAGGTTCTTCAGGCAGTGGTTCCTTCTGTATAAAGAGCCTGCCTATCCCTCCCGTCATCCGTGTACTTTTGCTTTGGTATTGGTATCCCAGAAGTAATGATGACCCGTGGACTGATCACACTTAACAGAAGAAAACATAATTTATGCTTACCTGATAAATTCCTTTCTTCTGTAGTGTGATCAGTCCACGGCCCGCCCTGTTTTTAAGGCAGGTAAATATTTTTTAATTTATACTCCAGTCACCACTTCACCCTTGGCTTTTCCTTTCTCGTTGGTCCTTGGTCGAATGACTGGGAGTGACGTAGGGGGGAGGAGCTATATGCAGCTCTGCTGGGTGAATCCTCTTGCACTTCCTGTTGGGGAGGAGTAATATCCCAGAAGTAATGATGACCCGTGGACTGATCACACTACAGAAGAAAGGAATTTATCAGGTAAGCATAAATTATGTTTTTACTTGTCAACAACAAAGCTCGATACCTATCGTGGGTGTCCTGACAAGGAGATACAGAGTTGCGGTTGGTCCATTCTCCTTTGGTTTCTCCTGGACCAATGGATACAGATTCAGGTACTAGGAACCAATTGGAGTTGCAGTGACGAGTTGACCACCCCCATCGGGGATTACGTCACACGCCGAGGAATCACGGATCAGCAAGGAAAAGCACCATCGCAACTATACT
Organism: Bombina bombina; assembly: GCF_027579735.1. NCBI lineage: Eukaryota > Metazoa > Chordata > Amphibia > Anura > Bombinatoridae > Bombina > Bombina bombina. The sequence goes on along the minus strand of NC_069510.1, from coordinate 49,580,428 downwards.
TTGGAAGATAAGTACTGTCTTAAAATTATACAAGTTGTGGATCGGTTTTCTGACCTAGTGTGCAGCAGATTCTGTTGCGGTCTATTATCTACCGACACCTACTGTGTATTTTCAGTGTATGGCTTTCAAATATATATCAACAGTGGGAAAATGGACTGTTAAGTTGTTTTTGTTCATTTTCAATATGGTATGCTGTGAGTCTGACATTTTAGGATAATATAGTAGTGTCTTGTATTTAGACATTGTGTGCATGATTTTCACATATGTTATCCTATAGTCTTGCATTTCTTTAGTCTGCATACGTATGCATAGGGATTGAGATATTTTGATAGCTTTATGTACTGCTTTTGTTTTGAATTTGTATTTTAAATTGTAAGAAGTTCCTCTAACTACTGCAGCCCGGAGGAACAGATTGAACACTGAATGTGAAGTGGGACAGTTAAATAAAGAAATTGGATTGTTTCAACATAACTTTTCGTGTGCTTCTTTATCCCTTGCTTTTTTGGGACATTTACAGATGCCCCAATATTTGTCTATCTTTTTTGTTGTTTGAACCATAACGGAGGATGTAGACGTGTGATGAGGAAGCAACATGAGACATGGGGAAGTGCTGAACCAGTAACTGAGGATGAAGATGTTTGCGGCGTAAGCAGTGTGAGACAAGGGGTAGTGCTGCACCCATAACTGACGATGGGGATATGTGATGAAGAAGCAATGGGATGGAAGGAAGGAAAAGTGTTGAACCAGTGACCGTGGGTGGAGATGTGTGAGGAGGAAGCAGCATGAGACAAGGGGAAGTGCTGAACCCGTAACTGAGGATGGAGACCTGTGAGGAGGAAGCAACATGAGACAAGGGGAAGTGCTGAACCCGTAACTGAGGATGGAGACGTGTGAGGAGGAAGCAGTGTGAGGGAAACAGAAGTGCTGAACTAGTTACTGAGGGTGGAGATGTGGGAGAAGACCATGAGACAAGGGGAAGTGCTGAACCAGTAACTGAGGGTGGAAATGTGTGATAAGGAAATAGTGTGAGGAAAAGGGAAGTGCTAAACCAGTAACTGAGGATGGAGACATGGGAGGAGGAAGCAGCATGAGACAAGGGGAAGTGCTGAACCAGTAACTGAGGATGGAGACGTGTGAGGAGGAAGCAACATGAGAAAAGGGGAAGTGCTGAACCCGTAACTGAAGATGGAGGCGTGTGAGGAGGAAGCAGTGTGAGGGAAACAGAAGTGCTGAACAAGTAACAGGGTGGAGACGTGTGAGGAGGAAGCAACATGAGACAAGGGGAAGTTCTGAACCCGTAACTTTGTATGGAGACGTGTGAGGAGGAAGCAGTGTGAGGGAAACAGAAGTGCTGAACCAGTAACAGGGTGGAGACGTGTGAGGAGGAAGCAACATGAGACAAGGGGAAGTGCTGAACCCGTAACTTTGTATGGAGACGTGTGAGGAGCAAGCAGTGTGAGGGAAGCAGAAGTTGCTGAACCAGTAACTTAGGGTGGAGATATGGGAGAAGGAAGCACCATGAGACAAGGGGAAGTGCTGAACCAGTAACTGAGGGTGGAAATGTGTGATAAGGAAACAGTGTGAGGAAAAGGGAAGTGCTAAACCAGTAACTGAGGATGGAGACATGTGAGGAGGAAGCAGCATGAGACAAGGGGAAGTGCTGAACCAGTAACTGAGGATGGAGATGTGTGAGGAGGAAGCAGCATCAGACAAGGGGAAGTGCTGAACCAGTAACTGAGGGTGGAAATGTGTGAGGAGGAAACAGTGAGAGGCAACGGGAAGTGCTGAACCAGTAACAGGATGGAGATGTGTGAGGAGGAAGCAGCATAAAACAAGGGGAAGAGCTGAGACAGTAACTGGGGGTGGAAATGTGTGAGAAGGAAACAGTGTGAGGAAAAGGTTAGTGCTAAATGAGTAACTGAGGATGGAGACATGTGAGGAGGAAGCAGCATAAAACAAGGGGAAGTGCTGAACCAGTAACTGAGGATGGAGACGTGTGAGGAGGAAGCAGCATCAGACAAGGGGAATTGCTGAACCAGTAGCTGAGGATGGAGACGTGTGAGGAGGAAGCAGCATCAGACAAGGGGAAGTGCTGAACCAGTAGCTGAGGATGGAGAAGTGTGAGGAGGAAGCAGCATGAGACAAGGGGAAGTGCTGAACCAGTAAGTGAGGATGGAGACGTGTGAGGAGGAAGCAGCATGAGACAAGGGGAAGTGCTGAACCAGTAAGTGAGGATGGAGACGTGTGAGGAGGAAGCAGCATGAGACAAGGGGAAGTACTGAACCAGTAACTGAGGATGGAGATGTGAGAGGAAGCAGCACGAGACAAGGGGAAGTGCTGAACCCGTAACTGAGGGTGGAAATGTGTGAGGAGGAAGCAGCATGAGAGAAGGGGAAGTGCTGAAACAGTAACTGATGGTGGAGATGTGTGAGGAGGAAGCAGCATGAGACAAGGGGAAGTACTGAACCAGTAACTGAGGATGGAGACGTGTGAGGAGGAAGTAGCATGAGACAAGGGGAAGTGCTGAACCAGTAGCTGATGGTGGAGATATGTGAGGAGGAAGCAGCATGAGACAAGGGGAAGTGCTGAACCAGTAACTGAGGGTGGGGAAGTGCTGAACCAGTAACTGAGGGTGGAGATGTGTGAGGAGGAAGCAGCATGAGACAAGGGGAAGTACTGAACCAGTAACTGAGGATGGAGACGTGTGAGGAGGAAGCAGTGTGAGGCTGTAGTGACTGGGCATAAAGACAGAGCAGTATATGAGGTCTGAAGAGTGGGAGATAGGAACAAGATCTGTGAAAATGTAGCAGTGCTCTATAACAGTAGTACGCAAAGTAACACTTAAAAAAAAGACGGAGTAGAATCTAAACAGGAACTTCCAGAATCAACCGTAGATAATATGCACAAATTACGTAAAAGACAAAGCAGTTTTCTATTGAAGGCTGGATTGTGTAGTTCAGAAAGGGTTTTTTTTTTCTTTCTATTTTCTAGAAACAAAATGTGCTGTTAGTGCTAGTGTCTTAGCCTGTGAATTATTATTTCTTCTTCTCTTTTGCAGCCAGGCTCCTAGGCAGCATCTAAACTAGTTCCTAAAAATGTTGTTTCCATCTTCAGTAGAACAAATAAAGAATTGTTTTTCAGTGACAGTTTATTCTGAATTTCAGGTTGACAGAGCTCAGCTCCACACATGCCACAAGCTATCAAAGGAAACACAATTCATCACTATAAGTGACAGTACTGGAAGCTGCATGTGCTATTACAATTATAAAAAGCAAAGCTGAGGTGATGCATCACGTCCAAGCTGACATGAGAAACCTGGTCGAATAGTTTTGCTGAAAACAAATCCCCAGCATTAACTCTGTAGCTGGAACATTTATCCTGATTATTTAAAGTCGCAAGATAGTCCTAGAGACCAATTATAATAAAACTTGCACAGTTTCTTTCACATTTATTGAGAGGTAAATGTATAATACTAGGACAAGGGTGTAACATTAACATGTGCAAGTCTTCAACAGTAGCTGAGCCATATCAAGCATTCGGTCTTCTCTTCTTGATCTTTTAAATCACCCATGGAAAGAATAAAATTGGAAGAAATACATTTGACTGTCAAGTAATCTCCATTGGATCTTCAGAAATGATGCTTTTGACAAATACTTGGTCTCTTGACAGCATGAAATCTTTTACTTGATTTCTGCATTTCTGGGGGGGGGGGGGGGATCCATATGAATGGACGTAAATGTAGCCACCAATCAGCAAGCACTATCCAGGGTGCTGAATCTAAAATGGGTCAGCTCCTAATCTTTACATTCCTGCTTAAAGATAGCAAGAGAACAAAGAAAAATTAATAGGAGTAAATTAGAAAATTGCTTAAAATTGCATGCTCTATCATGAAAGAAAAAAATTTGGGTTTAATATCCCTTTAAATTTTGGTCCTTTGACTCATGGCTTATCTTCAGGGCCTTCTCTGGTAGTAATGTATGCAAGGAGTTTGTGCCTCCCTATGCCTGTGATCCATATCAGCCAACAGCTAAACTCTCAAGACCTTAAAGTTCATTAAATTCATTATAATTACTCCCTCAGTAGGACCTTTGCCTATTGATTTTTCCTATCATTCTATGAAACAGCTGTTTAGTGGCACTCTACAGGGTTGGAGGGTGTTACAAAACCCGCATTCACTTCTGTAGCACCCTAAATAGTCAAACTTCTTTATTTTTATTTTACATTCTCATGCTCTATGCAGTTTAGTAGCTTACAACACCCCAGTAATGCTTAGTCCTAAGCATCAGATTGTGTACCATCAACAGTAGTAACCGGAATCTTCATAGCAGCAGAGATAAGTTAAAGGGACATAAAATCCAATTTCTTTCTTAAGACACGTTGAGTCCACAGATCATCAATTACTGTTGGGGAATATCACTCTTGGCCAGCAGGAGGAGGCAAAGAGCACCACAGCAAAGCTGTTAAGTATCAATTCCCTTCTCACAACCCCCAGTCATTCTCTTTGCCTTCAGTGCAAGGAGGAGGTGAAGTTTAGGTGTTAGATTCTTCTGTCAAGATTGTTTTGTCAGGGCTTGCTTGCTCTGATCTTCCCATCTGCTGAGTTTTGCTGTATTCCACGTTCATCTCTTCAGTAGGGCTGTGGTAGCTTTTAAGCAGTCAGGAACTTGTGAGGTGGGCCTCACTGTTATCCCAACAAGTTGCTGCCCTCTTAGAATAACAGAGTAGGCTTACTCTGTTTCTTCTTCAATCCATAGGTCTCTGTGAGGAGTGGCTTCCTCTCATGCCGGTGAGATGTCCTTCTTGTCGGACATAGGTGCAGGTAAGTGCCATTTTTAAAAAATATATATATTTTTCTTTGTTTTTGTTTTTTTTAATTGAGATTCATTTTAAGGCATACAATGCTGAAATGTCAGAACAAAGTAAACAAAGGGGTAATTTCAAGCCATACAATCCATAAACAGATTTAACCAAGAAAAATAAAGTTACAAGACATTTGTAAAATTAAAATATGTGGATTATGCCTATCCAACTATACACCCTGTAAATGAACTATGAGGCCTCTCTTGGACCTTTCAAAGTTATAGGAAATATATTACGATAAAGAGGGCTATTAGAAACTGTAAGAGACCACTCTTGGGTCTCAATTAGTGAATCTTATTTTTTTTCCTCTTATTACAAGGGAGGGGATTATCAATTTTCACTATAGTTAAGCGAATATACAAAAAGCTTAGGGACATAGAAAATACAATGGTGATGAACTTTATTTTGATAGGGGAAACCATCATTCCTGACATTGGTAAAATAATTAGTTGCAGTAGGTGCTATATTATAGTGGTTCAGTAAGATGCAATAGTATGCTATAATGAGTGTGAGATAAGATCTCCATAAATAGTTGTGCAAGTTGATCTATCTTGATATATGACTGTTGTAAATCTAGAGTTATGCATTTAAGTTCTAAGGAGTTAAAGCCATAGGGTGCTCCATGTAATGTATAAGTGTGTCCATGAGCAGTTACCTAGCTCTATTAATAGACTAAAGATGTGCTATCCCGGCCGCAGACAGCACATCCACAGTAAACAATTATTTCTATTACTTCACGTTAGGAAGATAGAGGTATAACAGGTACAATCAGTTATTCTGCTCAAATTCAACACTCATAAAAATTATACATAGAAATATAGATCTGGTAGTCTATAATTTGTCACTATGCAGTTAGGGCTGTAACTATTCTACAACACTTGCAAGATACTATTATAGTATTTAACTATATCCACTTCCTATGGGATCTGAATGAGAACTCTATTCACATCTAGATATAACATTTGTAGAAATAAAGTAGGTGAATGTTAGTGTAATTAAACCATTTCAACTTATTATTAAACCATAGGATTCCATCTTGTCTAAATGACAATAGAGACTATGAGGCATAAGTGCCCTACATGAGTATGTTAATCAGAGGCATATTAACAGCCCTTGGTATAATCAATTTAACAGTAAACACACATTATTTATAGAAATGTAAATAAACTTTAGCCACCAATGGAGTCTCAGACTTCAATGTCCTCATTTAGGTAGCAGTTATGATATCCCTAGATGGGGGGGGGGGAAGTTTTGCAGCAATTTCTCAGGGCTTAATAAACTATTATTCTAGTTACCTAGGAAGTGGTATTCTGTGTGGCTTAACAAATTAATCCTGGGACTTATATCTGACTTCAGCCCACACCTTGTCTGTCAGTACTACAAACTTTAGCTGGACTCAAGACAGAATAATCTGCCGATACGGAGAAGGGAGTGGAACCCTCCGATGACAATTTTTCCCGGAATGAAAACTATAGGCTTGCGAGGGCTAAGGATAAGTGAGTGTGGAGCTCTGAATAAAGTTGCCAGTCCCAAAGATTAAAGTCCGGTGTCTGTCCGGGTAGTAAAAGGGTCCAGTGTTCATCAACAGGGCAAGGCTTACCTCCCGGTATGCCTCTATCTCCACGTCAGGTCAGGTTGACATGACGTGTCAGGATCGGATAAATACCGCAAATTACCATCCCCTGAATCCGGAGCTACTGGTGCCATCATACCGACACAGGGCCCTCTCTGCTTCTCGGACTCGACCGCCACTGTTTCTCGGGTGCCACAAAGGTAAGCAGTCTCCTCCATTAAATTAGGAAAGGCCTCCACTCTCTCTATAGGTTGGAATACCAACCGTTCTTCAGCATCGGGAGATTCCGGGACCTCATTCTGATCTCCGGTAATCACAGGTTTCCTCCGCTTATATTCCAGGAGGAATAGGGCTCCTCCGGATATGTTGTCAGCGTACTCTATCTGGCTATAGGAATGGAGTGTCTTTGTACTGACCGGAGACAGTAGGGGAGACCGAGGTTCACAGGTATAGTCCCGAAGCGGCTTGTCGATGGTAGCGGGTATTACTCCCTCGGTAGGTTGTGGTAGGAAGAGAAATTTGTGCAGCTCTTCTTCTAAGTCTCTGAAGAAATCAAGTATAAGCTGGGTCATCCTAGTCTCCCACCGATCGAGGGCCTCCATTTGCCAAACAAATCTCAGACGTCTATGCCGCAAAAACTCTGAATCAGCCTATGTTCGCCGAAAGAGATAGTTCCCCTCTCTGTGATCTCTCTTATTACATAGCTTTAAAAGCTGTTGTTACCAGGGGGTTAGATGAAGGCCTGACCTGTTTCTAGGCCGCTACTGCGTACCTTCTCGTTCCGGTACTTCAGGGCTGAAGTTGGCAGATCAAATTGCTCAGCAAAATCTGTAGGTTTAGGGTATGTCATATGTGATCAGGAATGGTACCATAGACCGGCTATATGCAGCAGAAATATATGCCAGACTCTTCAGCCTCTCAAATACACGACCATCATGGCCTCCGCCCGGAAGCATCCCCCCATTTTTTAAAATTTTATTCAGATTCCTGGCACTTGAGTAATTCACTGCATCTTGTATGGGGTAAGTTATCCTGAGTTCAGGATACTTTAGACAGGGTGCAGGGCTCTACGGCGGTGAGAGTTTTATAAATAAAACGTCTGCTAAGAATGGGTTACGTTTTTATTATCGGTGGCTCAGTATTTCAACTTCCGTGATCAGTCGTTAAGTTTTTAGGAGGGGGCAGATTTTATACAGGCATATTCACATTACGGGCCGTTCTCTGCCATTATGTGACGTCACAGGGGTGGAACTCTTCTCTGGTTTCAGAGTGCTCTGATTTTGCGCTTTTTTTCCCCGTTTCCATTTCATGGCGGCTGTACATGCAGTAGAATAGCATGTTTGTTCTGGATCCAGTCTCCTCCTGTTCATAAGAGCAGGTAGGCACCCCAGCTTAACGATGAGGTGTAGAGGGGCCAGGCGTTCTCTGCTTTATTTTTTATAGACTTCGTTACAGAGTCTGTTTATAAAAGGAAGGCTTCTGGTTTTGTAGCGGTTTCCATAACCTACGTTTTGCTGTTTTCTGTTTTAACTTTAAAATTTAAAGGCACAGTACATAAATTAAAAAAAACAGTTTTGTTTTCTTTTTATTCTGATTTTGCAAATATGGACCTACAGTCTACACCTGAAGTAGAGTGCAAGATTTGTTGTAGTCCCATGTTGAACCTCCTTTGCCTTTTTTGTGGTTCTTGAATTGAAAGAACCCTAATGTATAAGGACAGACTTTTTGTTACTGAGCCACCAATCTCTCAGGAGGATTTTGTTCAGCCTTTGTCACAGTATCCTCAAATACCCCATGTATCTTTAATGTCTCAAGCAGTGCCCTACGGTTCCTCACAGACTCTAGATTGAGTTTTTTTGAAGGCAGAGATTGCTGCCCAGGTATCCTCAGCAGTATCTGAGGCACTAGCTGCTTTTCCCTTACTGCAGGGAAACGTAAGAGGAAGTCTAGAGAATCAGATAGCAAGGTTTCTGATCCTGTTCAGGCTAACCAGGTTGCTCTTTCCCATAAGTTGGAAGATGAAGATACTTCGGTAGCCTCTGAGGGTGAAATCTCGGACTGATAGTGTATTCCCTTCTTCTGATGCTGAAGTGGTTTCCTTCAGGTTTAAGCTTAAACACCTTTGTGTTTTATTAAAGGAGGTTTTAGCTACCTTGAATGACTCTGAGGCGTCTATTGTGGTTAACCCTAAAAAATCTAGTAAATTGAATAGATATTTTGATGTCCCCTCTCCTGGCCTCTTGGTTCGATGCTCTGTCTGAATCAATTCAAGTGGAAACTCCCTTAGAGGAAATTCAGGATAGGATAAAGGCTCTAAAGTTAGATAATTCTTTTATCTCTGATGCTTCCTTACAAGTCATTAAGTTGGGGGACAAAATTTCTGTTTTTGCAATCTTAGCGCGTAGAGCGCTATGGCTTAAATCTTGGTCTGCTGATGTTTCTTCTAAATCTAAGCTTTTTGCAATTCCTTACAAGGGTAAGACCTTGTTCAGTCCAGCTTTAGTGGAAATTATTTCCGATATCACGGGTGGTAAGGGATCCTTTCTGCCTCAAGATAAGAAGAACAAGATGAAGGAACGTCAGGCTAATTTTCATTCCTTTCGTAACCTCAGAGTTACATCTTTCTCGGCCTCTTCCAAACAAGAGCAATCCAAGCCCTCTTGGAAGCCTGGTCAGTCTTGGAATAAGGGGAAGCAATCCAAGAAGCCCGTAGCTGAATCCAAATCAGCATTAAGGAGTCCCTTTCGCACAAGCTTGGGAAAGGGATGTTCCCGGATCCGTGGGCAGTGAACATAGTTTCCTAGCAGTACAAATTAGAATTCAAGACCTTCCCTCCCAGGGGCAGGTTCCACCTCTCAAGATTATCTGTAGACCAGACAAATAGAGAGGCGTTTTTGAAATGTGTACAGGACCTTTCCCTCTCTGGAGTGATAGCGCATTTTCCAAGACAGGAACAGGGTCTCGGATTCTACTCAAACCTGTTTGTGGTTCCCAAAAAAGAGGGAACTTTAAGGCCCACTCTAGATCTCAAGTTACTTAACACATTTCTCAGGGTTCCATCCTTCAAGATGGAGAATATCCGCTCCATTCAACCTCTGATTCAAGTGGGTCAATTCATGTCAACCATAGACCTGAAGGATGCATATCTTCACGTTCCCATTCACAGGGACCATCACAAATATCTGAGATTTGCCTATCTAGACAAACACTTTTAATTTGTGGTGCTTCCTTTTGGCCTTGCCACAGCACCCAGAGTCTTTTAAAAGGTTCTGGGAGTTCTATTGGCAGCAAATCGGGCCTGGGGAATTGCAGTGGCGCTTTAACGGGACAGCATTCTGGTTCAGGCACCATCCTTGCAACTAGCAGAATCGCACACAAGGATTTTGTTGGCGTTTCTTCATTCCCACGGTTCGGAGGTCAACCTGGAGAAGAGTTCCCTTGTTCCAGCTACAAGGGTGATTTTCCTAGGAACCATTATAGATTCTCTAGCAATGAAGATATTTCTGACGGGGGTCAGAAAAGCCAAGATTCTGTCTGTGTGTCTGTCTCTGCAGTCAACAGCACAACCATCAGTGGCCCAATGCATGGAGGCAATCGGGTTGATGGCGGCATCCATGGACATAGTTCCGTTTGCTCTGTTCCATTTGAGACCCTTGCATATATGCATGCTTGCTCAGTGGAACAGGGATTATACGGTTCTCTCTCAGAAGATAGTTCTGGATCAATCCTCAAAGGACTCCCTTCCGTGGTGGCTGTCGCAAGAACATCTGTCCCAGGGGACGTGTTTCTAAAAACCCTCTTGGGTAATTGTGACCACGGATGCCAGTCTGCTAGGTTGGGGAGCAGTCTGGGACTCATTGATGGCGCAGGGACTTTAGTCTCAGGAGGAATCTCCCCATAAACATTCTGGAGTTGAAAGCGATCTTCAATGACTTGATAGCTTGGCCTCAGCTGACCTTAGCCCGGTCCATCAGGTTCCAGGCAGACAACATAACCTCAGTGGCCTGTATCAACCACCAAGGAGAAACACAGAGTTCCTTAGCAATGAAGGAGGTGGCACGGATCATCCAGTGGGCGGAGGCTCACAATTGTTGTCTATCTGCAATCCACATTCCAGGAGTGGACAATTGGGAAGCGGACTTCCTGAGCAGACAGACTTTTCATCCCGGGGAGTGGCAACTCCATCCGGAAGTGTTCTCCGGATTAACAACCAAATGGGGATTACCGTAGTTGGATCTGATGGCGTCTCGTCAGAACACCAAGCTTCCAAAGTACGGCTTGAGGTCGAGAGATCCTCAAGCTTTTCTGATAAATGCTCTGGCAGTTCTTTGGAACTTCAGGTTGGCATATCTCTTTCCTCAGTTTGCTCTCCTTCTGCGAGTCATCGCTCGAATCAAGCAGGAGAGAGCATCAGTGATTTTAATAGCTCCTGCGTGGCCTCGCAGGATCTGGTATGCAGATCTAGTAGAAATGTCATCTCTAGCTCTGTGGAGGCTTCCGCTGAGGGAGGACCTTCTTCAGGGGCCCTTCCATCATCCAAACCTAGTTTCTCTGAAGCTGACTGCTTGGAGATTGAACGCTTGATTTTAGTTAAGCGTGGATTTTCGGATTTGGTCATTGAGACCATGATTCAGGCTCGTAAGCCTGTCACTAGAAGGATTTACCATAAGATATGGCATAAATATCTTTATTGGTGTGAGTCTAAAGGATATTCTTGGAGTAAGGTTAGGATCCCTAGGATCTTGTCTTTTCTCCAGGAAGGCCAAGAGAAGGGGTTATCTGTCAGTACCCTTAAGGGTCAGATTTCTGCCTTATCTATTCTGTTGCACAAGCGTCAAGCTCTTGTCAGAATTAGGCCTGTGTTTAAATCAGTTTCTCCACCTTGGAGCCTTTAATTTGGTTCTTAAAGTTTTACAACAGGCTCCATTTGAGCCTATGCATTCCATAGATATTAAGTTATTATCTTGGAAAGTTTTGTTTCTTGTTGCTATTTGTTCTGCTCGGAGGGTTTCTGAACTCTCCGCTTTACAGTATGATTCTCCTTACATCATTTTTCATGCAGATAAGGCAGTTCTCCGTACCAAATTTGGTTTTCTTCCTAAGATTGTTTCGGACAGAAATATTAATCCGGAAACTGTTCCTTCTCTCTGTCCTAATCCTTCTCATAAAGAATGTTTATTGCACAAGCTTGATGTTGTGCGAGCTCTTAAATTCTATCTGCAGGCTACGTAGGACTTTCGTTAGTCTTCTGCCCTGTTTGTTTGCTTTTCTGATAAACGTAAAGGCCAGAAAGCTACGCCACTTCTCTTTCTCTCGGGTTGAGAAGTATTATTCGGATGGCTTATGAGACTGCTGGACAGCAGTCTCCTGAGAGAATTACAGCTCATTCCACTAGGGCGATGTCTTCTTCTTGGGCCTCTAAGAATGAAGCCTCTGTTGAACAGATTTGTAAGGCTGCGACTTGGTCTTCTTTGCACACTTTTTCCAAATTTTATAGATTTGATACTTTTGCCTCGGCTGAGGCTTCTTTTGGGAAAAAAGTTCTGCGAGCTGTGGTGCCTTCTAATTAGGTTACCTGTCTTGCCCTCCCATATCATCTGTGTCTTAAGAAAGAAAACAAAATTTATGCTTACCAGATAAATTTATTTCTTGACACGGTGAGTTCATGGCCCTCCCTGTTTTCAGACAGTTTTCCATCTAAAGGGGAGGAGAGTCCACGGCTTTGTTCATTACTATTGGGAATTAAGAACCTGGCCACCAGAAGGAGGCAAAGACACCCCAGCCAAAGGCTTAAATACCTCTCCCACTCCCCTCATCCCTCAGTCATTCTTTGCCTTTCGTCACAGGAGGTGGCAGAGAGGTGCCAAAGATTTGGAGGTCTCTTATGGAGGGTATTACTCTTCACAATAGGACAGGAGTTTTAAGTAGCCCTATAAGGCTTCTCAGTGAGGACTTGGGTGAAAGTTAAAGTCCGGAGATGCAGGGAGAGTCTCTTTTGCGAAACCATCCCAACTCATTAACAGCTCATACAGCAATCGGCGTTGACGAGTTTTGCAGACTGCTTTCTTCTCTCAAGTCCATGTCCGGAGCGCTGCTATGACCTGTCACACTTGAAGGGCCGTGTTTCATTTTATTCACAATGTTAACATAAAAGTCAGGCGCCTTTTATCTTTACAGAGTCAAGCGTTAATATTCCTAGTAGGGGGATTATTGAACAGGGGGGGTTTATACATGATATTGCTTATTGTGTCATTGCTGCACTGTGCGGGATAGGGTCTGGCAATGTGTGGAACTTCAGGTTCTTTTCCGGGAGTTTTTGCGCGGCCCTTTTTTGGCGCGTTTTCTCCTTTAGGCAGGGGCGGCCCTGCGAGGCACCCGCGTGACTGGGTGGGGCTCTTCACTTCCGGTATGATCTTCAACAGAGGAGATGAAGTGGTTTCTGTAGTCCGGTTGATAGGAGGTGGTGAGTGCCCCGGTCACTGGCGGTTATAAAAGGTGCCTGTTTGTTTCTCTTTTATTCTAATAAAAGCGTAAGCTATGGAGGATTCTGATACGTTAGAGGGTACTCCCTCTTTGACAAAATCTCATACCTGTGTTTATTGTGAGGTTCCAGTAGACCAGCCTGCCCAATTATGTTCCACATGCCTTGAGAGGGTCAAGACTAAAAGAATGTCTAGTACCACTGAGCCATCCACCACTGAGGGTTCTCCGTCCCATGAGGTGCGTTACTGAGTTAAGTCTCCTATTGCACATGCAGTGCCCCGGGGCCCGACTGTAGCTCCTTTGGGAGAGATATGTTGGCCGCCAGATTTTGCGGATCAACTGCAGACGGCGGTCGAGTGGTTCGACTAAAGGGCCCACTCCGATGCATCGGAGGGCCTCCTTCTGGGTCGGAATCTGTGTCATCTAAAGCTCTGGCAGAGGAGCATGGCTATAGGTTTAAGATGGAGAATTTGCACTTTTTGCTAAAGCAAGTGCTTGCTACTCTAGAGGTTCCGGAGCCGAAGCTTCTGGAGGAACCTTTTATCCCTAAGCTAGATAAGGTTTATGAGGACAGGGTGGTACCCCAGACCTTCCCAGTTCCTATAAAGATGGCTAACATTGAGGGGGCGTGTCCGAACAGCGATCTCGTATGGTCGCATTTTTCCTGAGCTCCATCTGAACACTCCTAATCCGCCGATTACAAGAGGGATTTAACAGAGCAAAAACATAAATTTTAATCTATAAGACTTCACTGCCCAGCGGAGTCTTACATACTGAAGGATTGCACTGTATAAGTGAAGTCGGAGCCCGGCATCGGATAAGAAGGCCTAGAGCGGCGGCTCACACATAGGCAGCGTCACCCCCCTCGAGCAATCGAGGGTTCCCGCCATTGCCAGAATTGCTCAGATTCTCTGCATATAACTTTACAGCAAGAGGGGATATTGGCAGCGGAGCTACGATTAATTAAGGAGAAACAACTAGAATCCGTGTAATCTCTGCACCTAAAATGGCTACCGCAACGCAACCAGACCTAAAAGACAGCATGGAGTGCATCATGTCCAGATTTGAAAAACTATGTCAGCGACTTATAGACAGTGCTCCATATGACTTCCTGATCAACCGGATCGGCACTGCAGACACAGTGATAAAGTCCACAGAGGAGATGGGCATAGACATAAACACGCAGAAATCAGAACCTCTTTATTATGTGATCAACCCTGAGATGTTACTCGTTTCAAAACAAGGCGACTCAACAAAGGAAGCCTCTTATAGTGATTTAACAGCTGTTCCAGACAAAGGGCATCCTGTAAATACCACGACCAACAAGATATATGCCGATACACAAAGAGAATTTTTAAAGATGGGAAAATATTTAGCAGCACGCATGGCGGGACTGGAGGCGGGGGTGTACTCCCGGACTGCCAAGAATAAACAACATGAAGGTTCCCTGCTTTGCAACAATGAGCTGGACACTTTATTCACTAACAAAACCTATCACCTTGAGGCTCTTCCCTTGGGAAAGAATGACAAGTGGTTCACGAGCTCGGTAGAAGGGACTATAGCAGACTTAGACGTCATATCATTCTTGCTAAAAGCCTGCTATATTAACTCTTTTCACAGAGACGCTTACAGCACGAGTAAGATTCAGCACTTCCTGAGGGCTAAATCCTGGGGTTGACAATGTTTTCACGAAATGCTTCCCCTACCACTAATTAAAAGAAACAGGCTATGTTAATGTGGGAAGGGTACTGTTGGCAATTATTGTCGGTGTCTTGTTAAATGTATTATAGTTAACATTATATCTTCTGTTCTGGTTAAAAACATGGGAGTAAAGCAATAAGTGGGATAATGACCTTTAGGCTTCATTGATACTCGCTGCATCTACTTACTAGGCTATACATGATATAGATGCGACACTTCCCAACATACAGTTTTGAATTACATGTGTCTACCCAGTAATGTGGTAGCCTCCTCTCTTGTGGCCAGCGGCCGGGGCTGCGGGGAAGGAGGAAAAGTCTTGTTTCTAACTGTGCTATAGGAACATTAATTAATAGAGTTTAACCACATACAAACTGCTACATGGGGAGTGTAAAAATGTACCAACCTAAGCTCTGAAGAATATGAAGATTAATTGTTATGTCTGTATCGTTTAGAATTTATCTGTTCAGCAATGCATTAGGGGCTGGCAATTTATTCTACTCCCATATAAGATTTATAATTCCCATACTCCAACACCATTAAGATTTTATATTTGCTCTGCTGCCTTTAAGTCTTAAAACCTCTACTAACCAGGTTTATAGGTCCCCACCCTACCTTGTGTTCTGTATAAGAGCAGAGATCAATACACTATATATCCCACGTCACATTCCCAAATTTGGCTTTGGTCTTTCCATTCCCTATTCCCTCTTTGTTTTCTTTATCAATATCAAAGATCCAAAAGTGGTCTTAACCTTTATGTAAAGGGACTAAAAAGAGGATTTAAGTTAATGCATCTTATTAACATTCCTAATACAATGTCTGTTGTATGAGTAAGATTTATTTCCTGTATGACTATGTGAGACTTGTATTTTGTATAATTCCTCAATAAAAAATAAATAAAAAAAAAAAAAAAAAAAAAAAAAAAAAAAAGATGGCTAACATTATCAAGAACGACTGGGCTCAATTAGGTTCTTCCTTTTCCTCTTCATCCTTTAAGAAACTTTTACCCATTCCAGATGCTTAGTTGGAGTTGTGGGGGTCCATTCCTAGGGTGGATGGGGCCATCTCCACGCTCGCTATGTGAACTACTATTCCCCTAGAGGATAGCTCGTCCAAGGAGCCCATGGATAAAAAGTTGGAAAACATACTGAGAAAGATGTTTCAGCACACAGGGTTTGTTTTTCAGCTGGCAGCAGCCGTAGCCGAGGTTGCTGGAGCTGCGTCATATTGGTGTGATTCCCTGAGTCAAGTGTTTGAGAGTGAACCTTCTTTCGTAGAGGTGCAGGAGAAGATTAAAGCTTTGAAGGTAGTCAATTCTTTCATTTGCGACGCCAATATGCAAATTATTCGCCTGAATGCTAAGGTGTCAGGGTTTTCGGTTTTAGCGCACAGGGCCTTGTGGCTAAAATCTTGGTCGGCAGACATGACCTCTAAATTGAGGTTGCTGTCCCTGCCTTTTCAAGGAAAGATTCTGTTCGGTCCAGGCCTAGAGTCGATCATTTCCACGGTTACGGGAGGTAAGGGTGCCTTCCTACTCCACGATAAAAAAGCTAAACCGAAAGAACCTACTTTTCGTCCCTTTCGTGCGAATAAGGCCCAATGCCAGCAGCCTGCCACAAAGGCGGACCAGTCCAAGGGAACTTGGAAGCCTGCTCAGTCTTGGAACAAGTCCAAACAGAACAAGAAGCCTTCAGAGACCAAGTCGGCATGAAGGGGCGGCCCCCGACAAATCTACGGACTGAGTAGGGGGCAGGTTATCTCTGTTCTCCGAAGCTTGGTTGCAGGATGTTCAGGACCCCTGGGTTCTGAGGTTGTCTCCCAGGGTTACAGGATAGGATTCAAATCCTTCCCTTCCAGGAGCAGATTCCTTGTGTCAAACCTGTCATTGCGGGTGGAGAAGAAAGAGGCCTTTCTAGGATGTGTGAGGGATCTTTCCTCTCTAGGTATTATTGTACCAGTACCCCTTGCAGAAAGGGGTCTAGGGTATTATTCAAATCTGTTCATAGTTTCAAAAAAAGGAGGCCACGTTCCGCCCGATTTTGAATCTGAAGTGTTTAAACAAGTTTTTGTCCGTTCCATCGTTCAAAAAACGATCAGGTCCATTTTGCCCCTAGTTCAAGAGGGGCAGTTCATGGACATGATAGACTTGAAGGATGCCTACCTTCATGTACTAATTCACAGGGCCACTTCAAGTTCCTAAGATTTGCATTTCTGGACCAGTACTTCCAGTTTGTGGCCCTTCCTTTCGGTCTCGTGATGGCCCTGAGAGTTTTCACGAAGGTTCTTGGGGCCCTGCTCGCTGTAGCCAGATACAGGGCCATTGCAGTGGCGCCTTATCTAGACTACATCCTGGTTCAGACGCCGTCCTTCAGTCAGGCAGTGGAGGATTCAAGGTCCCTGCTCCTGTTACTTCAATCTTATGGTTGGAAGATAAACTCCAGAAAGAGCTCCCTGGTACCCAGCAATAGGGTGGAGTTTCTGAGAACGATCATAGACTGTGTCAATGAAGATATTTCTCACGGATCAGAGATGCAGGAAGCTAGCATCCTCTTGTTTAGCCCTTCAATCCTCAGAGAGGCCCTCGGTGGCCCAATGTATGGAGGTGATCAGGCTTATGGTCTCAAGCATAGACGTCATTCCATTTGCCAGGTTTCATCTCAGGCATCTTCAGTTATGCATGTTGAGGCAGTGGAACGGCGATCATTCCAATCCCTCACAGTTGATATCTATGGATGTACGGGCTCGAACCTCCCTCTCTTGGTGGATCCACCCAGAACAACTGTTTATGGGGACATCCTTCCGAGTCTGGCGGGATGGGGAGCTGTTTGGAGTGCCAGAATGGCACAGGGAAAATGGTCTCGGCTGGAGTCCCTTTTACCGATAAATATCTTGGAACTTAGTGCAATCTACAATGCTCTGAAGGCGTGGCCCTGCTTGGAGGCGTTCAACTTAATAAGGCTTCACATGGACAACATTACCTCGGTGGCTTACATCAATCATCAGGGGGGTACGAGGAGCTCCCTCGCAATGAGGGAGGTGTCTTGGATACTGAAATTGGTGGAGGCTCACAACTGCTCGCTTTCGGGAAGCGGACTCTCTCAGCAGGCAAACATTCCATCCGGGGGAATGGTCTCTTCACCCTGAGGTGTTTGCGGAGATTTGTCTCAGATGGGGGAGATAGATCTCATGGCGTCCAGACTAAATTGCAAACTTCCCTGTTATGAGTCGAGGGACCCCCAAGCAGAACTGATAGATGCATTGGCGGTGCCTTGGGGTTTGATCTAGCGTACATTTTTCCTCCCTTACCACTTCTACCTCGTATTGTGGCACGCATAAAGCAGGAGAGAGCGTCGGCCATTCTGATTGCTCCTTCGTGGCCCCGGAGGACGTGGTTTGCAAATCTGGTGGGGATGTCATCTTCTCCGCTGTGGAGGTTACCCTGTCACAGGGATCTGTTGGAACAGGGTCCTTTCCAACATCAGAATCTCGATTCTCTGAGGCTGACTGCGTGAAGATTGAACGCTTAGTCTTAGCCAAGAGAGGCTTTTCTGAAGCTGTTATTGACACTAGTTCAGGCAAGGAAGTCAGTCACTCGGCACATCTACCATAAGGTGTGGAGGACTTACTTGTCCTGGTGTGAGAAGCATGGTGTCAGGGTATTTTCCCTGATCTGTTTGCCATGTGCTGCTGGCAGCCATTTTACTCACCTCTCTTGCTGACTCTGGCTCATTTCCTGCACTTCCTTGTATGGCCAGACTGGTGTACATCATCTGTGTGAGACAGGATGCAGTCTCAGAATTGTGATGTCATCACTTATTATTAAAGGGCCTCTGTTCAGTATGCTTTGCCCTTGCGTTGCCTCAGACCTGTTTGTGAGAGCTCCTGTTTATTACCTGGCTGTCTGACGTCCCTCCTGGTTCCTGATCCCTGGCTTGTTCCTCACTCTGCTGTTCTCCTTGTTCCTGATTCCGGCTTGTCTGACTACTTGCTTTGGCTCCTGACTCGGCTGGTCTGACTATTCACTTTGGCTCCTGACTCAGCTCGTCTGACTACCAGTTCTGGTTTTTATTCCTGGCTTGTTATTTGACTTGTGGACTTATTCTTTTTTGCTATTAATAAAGGTGTGATTATTTTTGCAGGTTTCGTCTCAGTCTGATTCCTGGCACCCTGACATTACGCAAGGGTCATGAATCCTTATGGTGCTAATAATCCACCTTTACCTGCCATAATTTCCAGGATGGATGAACAGGATCACCGCTTGGATCAATTTGCACTATCCCTGCAAAACTTGCTGACTCGCACTGCACATTTGGACCAAAGTGTCCCGCAAGTTATGGCTGCTCCTGTTTCCGCTGCTGCACCTCGTCCTACCAGGAGCATGTCCGGTTCTGCACCTCTACCTCAGCGATATGGAGGCGATCCTAATCAGTGCAGAGGGCTTTTGAACCAGGTGGGCATTTACTTTGAGATGTTACCTCAGGCGTTTCCCTCTGACAGAGCTAAGGTGGGATTTCTCATCTCGTTACTCTGACACAGCTCTTGCCTGGGCTAATCCCTTGTGGGAGACTAATAGAAATGTGATTTCAAATTACCCTGAATTTGTGGCCTCCTTTCGAAGGGTATTTGATGTTCCGGCTCGCTCCTCCTCTGCTGCTAAACGACTCATGTCCATTCAGCAAGGTACAAGATCTGTTGCTCAGTATGCCATTGAGTTCTGTACGCTTACCGCAGTGGTAGGTTGGAACAGTGAAGCCCTTGTTGCCGCCTTGTTTCATGGGCTCTCTGATGCAATTAATATGACGTTTCTGCCAGAGATTTACCAGAAGATCTTGAGGCATTGGTGTCTTTTCTGATCCTAATTGACATCAGACTTGGAGAGAGGCCCTCTTTCAAGGAGCGCTTGCAGAAGCCTCCTGTTCCGTTGTCTCCTATGTGTTCGTTTCCACCCATGCCTCCCTCTTCTCCCATGCCTCCTGGTCCCGAGTCACCAGGTACTGCTGAGCCGATGCAGTTGGGATTCACGCATCTCTCCGCGGCAGAGAGGGCCTTTAGGAGGAGGGAGGGGCTCTGCCTCTATTGTGGGTTACAGTGCCACCTTTTGAAGTCTTGTCCTACACGGCTGGGAAACACTCACACCTAAGGTCCTGTTGGGGGCAAACCTTGGGTGGTTTATCCTCGTCCCCGGAACCGCTTAAGGAGAAACCTATGGTCACGGTTGTCCTTTCCTGGGTGGACTCCTCCATAGTCTCCCAGGCTCTTGTTGACTCTGGTGCTGCGGGCTATTTCATTGACAGTGCTTTTGTTTCCATTCCTGTTTTGCCTCGGTCCGTTCCGCTTGCTATTGAGGCCATTGATGGCAGGCCCCTTCAGCCCGCACTCGTTACTCACGAAACTGCTCCGTTATCCATGGCTGTTGGGGCTCTCCATTTTGAAACCCTCCAGTTCCAGGTTATAAACTCTCTGCATTTTCCGGTTATTCTGGGTTATCCCTGGCTCCAAAAGCACAATCCCAGTCTACTGGCGCAGGTCCGAAATTTTGTCGTGGTCTCCGCAATGTATTTCCACTTGTCTTCGGAAACCAGTTAAAGTATTGTGCACGTCTTTGGTATCTCAATTGCCAGAGGTGTACCGAGAGTTCCTAGACGTTTTTGACAAGGTAGTTGCCGGTACGTTGCCTCCTCACCGGTCTTACGATTGTGCCATATAACTGCAATCCGGAGCCATTCCTCCTCGGGGCCGGGTTTACCCTCTGTCTGTTGTGGAGAATTGTGCTATGGAGGAGTATGTTGCCGATGCTCTGTCGCGGGGTATCATCTGCAAATCCTGCTCTCCTGCAGGATTTGCTTCTTCTTTGTGAAGAAAAAGGGTGGCAAGTTAAGACCATGCATCGATTATAGGGGTCTTAATTGTCTTACCATTAAGAAAGCTTACCCTATTCCGCTCATTACGGAACTCTTTGAACGCCTCAAGGGAACTACGGTCTTTACTAAACTTGATTCGAGAGGGGCGTGTACAAGGAGGGCCACGAATGGAAAACAGCATTTAACACCAGGAGCGGGCATTATGAGTATCTTGTAATGCCCTTTGGCCTATGTAATGCTCCTGCTGTTTTCCAGGAATTTATTAATGATGTCCTATGAGATATGTTGCAACAGTGTGTTGTGGGGTACTTAGACGACATCCTCATACACTCACCCACACTTGAGGCTATCGTTCTGATGTTACACGGGTTCTTCAGAGACTACACGAGAACGGCCTGTTTTGTAAACTCGAGAAATGTGAGTTTCATCAGATTCAAGTAACCTTCCTAGGTTATGTTATCTCCGTAGCAGGGTTCTCCATGGATCCTGACAAGTTATCTGCAGTGGCCTCGCCCAGTTGGTCTTCGGTCTATTCAACGTTTTTTGGAGTTTGCCAATTACTATAGAAAGTTTATTAAAAACTTTTCTTCCTTGGTCAAACCTATCACAGACATGACCCTTAAAGAGAATGATCCACTCCATTGGTCACCTACTGCCATTAAGGCCTTTGATAGTCTTAAGACTGCCTTTGCTGCCGCTCCAGTTCTGGCTCATCCTAACCCTGTCCTGCCTTTCGTTCTTGAGGTTAATGCGTCTGAGACTGGAGTAGGTGCCCTCTTGTCTCAACGTCCTACGCCTGACGGTTCCTTGCATCCATGTGGTTTCTTCTCTAAGAAATTGTCTCTAGCGGAGTGCAATTATGAAATTGGCAAAAGGGAATTACTGGCCATAATTTTGGCACTCGAAGAATGGAGGCATCTTCTCGAGGGTACTAGCGTGCCACTGCTCATTCTTACTGACCACATGAATTTAACTTATCTATCTGAAGCAAAACGTTTGTCGCCCCGACAGGCCAGATGGGTGCTATTTTTGTCTCGGTTTAATTATGTGGTCTCCTACCTGCCTGGTAGTAAGAATGTTAGGGCTGATGCCCTCTCTCGACAATTTTCGCCTCTGTCCAAGGAGGAGTCTGTATCTACTCCAATTATACCTCCTGACCATATATTGGCTACCATATGTACTAATTTGACTTCTCCCTTGGGGGAGGAGATCCTGGCTGTACAAACCAATTCACCTCCTGAGAAACCTAGTGGTAAGTGTTTTGTTCCTGAGAATCTTCAAACTAAACTTTTGCACACTTACCACTATCCTAAAGCTGCAGGTCACCCAGGCAAGAACCAAATGATTTGGTCTGTCACTCAACAATTCTGGTGGCCAGCTCTTCGTTCTGATGTTGCTGCATATGTTGCCTCCTGCTCAGTTTGTGCACAGAATAAGACTCCTCAACGTCTTCCTGTGGGTCTTCTTCAACCTTTTGCTAATCGTGAGCGTCCTTGGACACATCTTTCCATGGACTTCATTGTCGAGCTCCCTGTTTCCAATGGCAATACTGTTATCCTTATGGTGGTTGACCGTGTTTCTAAAATGTCACATTGCATTCCCTTGAAGAAGTTGACTGCCGCTCAGGAGCTTGCTTCAATTTTTGCCCGGGAGGTCTTCCATTTACATGGGTTACCCAAGGAGATAGTGTCAGACCGGGGTAGTCAGTTTGTCTCCAGATTTTGGCATTCCTTTTGTGCTCAAATGGGGATACAGCTTTCCTTCTCCTCGGCATATCACCCTCAATCCAATGGGGCTGCGGAACGGTCTAATCAAGCTCTGGAACAGTTCCTCCGTTGCTATGTCTCAGATCACCATAATAATTGGTCTGAACTGTTACCTTGGGCAGAGTTTGCTCGTAATAGTGCTATTAATGCTTCCTCCACGTTATCCCGTTCATGGCGAATTATGGGTTTCAACCATCCTTGTTGCCCAATTCATTCATCTCTCAGCGTATATTCCGGCTTTGGAGGAGCATCTCCGGCAACTCCATTCCATGTGGGTGCAGATTCAGGATTGCCTTTGTTCTATGCAGCGCCAAAAGTTCCAGGCTGATTGTAGGCGTCTGCCCGCGCCTTCCTACCAGGTTGGTGAGAGAGTTTGGCTGTCCTCCTGCAACTTGAACCTTCGTGTGCCTTCCAATAAACTGGCTCCTCGTTATGTTGGTCCTTTTCGAATACTCTGACATGTCAATCCTGTGGCCTACGCTCTTGATCTTCCTCTTGCATTGCGCATCTCCAATATTTTTCCTGTCTCCCTCTTGAAACTATTGGTTTGTAATCGGTTTACCACGGTGTTGCCTAGTCCCTGCCCTATCTTTGTTGACAACCATGAGGAGTATGAGGTCTGCATCATTATTGACTCTCATATGTCCAGGGGTCGCGTACAGTATTTGGTTAACTGGAGGGGCTACGGTCCGGAGGAGCGTTCATGGGTTCCCTCCTCTGATGTTCATGCTCCCTCCCACCCTCCTCCGTGCCTTCCATGTCCATTTCCCCAATAAGCCTTTTGTCCTCCCGCGGGGGAGGGGTCGTTGAGGGAAGGGTACTGTCAGGGTTTTTTCCCTGATCTGTTTTCCATGTGCTGCTGGCAGCCATTTTACTCACCTCTCTTGCTGACTCTGGTGCATACTGTGTGATGCTGCTCATTTCCTGCACTTTCTTTTATGGCCAGATTGGTGTACATCATCCGTGTGAGACAGGATGCAGTTTCAGAATTGTGATGTCATCACTTATTATTTAAAGGGCCTCTGTTCAGTATGCTTTGACCTTGCGTTGTCTCAGACCTGTTTGTGAGAGATGTGTATTACCTGACTGTCTGACGTCCTTCCTGGTTCCTGATCCCTGGCTTGTTCCCGACTCTGCTGTTCTCCTTGTTCCTGATTCCGGCTCCTCTGACTATTCGCTTTGGCTCCTGACTCGGTTCGTCTGACTACCAACTCTAGTTTTGCCTAGCTTCATAGGGACGCCCCCCTGACCCAATCCCATAATTGAAATCTCGCAATCAAGTGCACAATGTAGGCAAGTTAATCCTGTCATTAAAGGGACCCTCAAGTCAAAATTAAACTTGAATGATTCAGATAGAACATGACATTTTTAACAACTTTCCAATTTACTACCATTAACAAAAATGAGCAGAATATATGTCTATGCATTTGTGATTGGCTGATGGCTGTCACATGATACAGGAGGAGTAGAAATAGACAACTTTAAAGTTTGTCAGAAAAAAAAAAAATCTACTCATTTGAAGGTCAGACTAAGGGCCAGATTTATCAAAGCTGAGGCGTACAGGGGCACGTATACGTGCCCCTGTACGCCTCAGCTCACCTGTGGCGGGGCGAAATTACCTCCAGGTAATCAACATTGCACACGAGCGCAATTTTGCGCTCGCGTGCAATCCCGCCCCCTGCCCGCGCACAGCCAATCACGCCCGAGCAGGAGCTGTCAATCTCCTCGGTCGGAATTGACCGCGGAGATTGAATTTCGCCACCTTAGAGGTGGCGAAGAGGTTAAGGAAGCAGCGGTCTGGTGACTGCTGCTTGATAAATTACGGCAAGCAAGTTCTTGCGAGAACTTGCAGCCATAGGGCTTTGGTAAATCGAGCCCTTAGGCTCACCAGAACTCCTTGTGCAATGTTAAATGCCGACAGCGTATGCTGTCAGCATTCAGCGATGTCTGTTGGACATGATACGCTACAGCGTATCATGTCGGACAGACATTGATAAATCGCCCCCTAAGTGCTATTGCATTGTCTCTATCATATATTTGTTGATTATGCAAATCTACTGTGTTTACTGGTCCTTTAAGCATTCACATTTTTTAAGACACCGAACATCTCAACCTCCATATAACAATCTTTCATATTATGGGTTACCTTATAAGGCAGAGTTGAGTCAGCAACTTAATTTTTATGCAGGAACAAGCCTGGAAAATGTTTAATCAAACAGCTTACAATTTAGATATCTAATATTGCTGTTCTTTTCCCAGTTCAACTAGTGCAGTAAGTTATTCTCTGGTGATTTAAGCCTCTAGCTGTTTACTCTCCATTGGATAGATGAGTCACCGTTATGTAACCAAGGTAACAACCGGGGCACTCTGCAGCAGCTTCCCTGGCCATGCCGTAGGAGTAGTGTTTTTTTGGGAAATACTTAAAAAACCCAGCATCTTAATGTCATCGATCTGAAATCTGTGTACTGTTTTGTCTTTTATGTCATACTCAAAAGGTTTCTCTCAAGCAGCATTACATTTAGCATTCTGATCCTAACTGCACTTTGCTCAGACTGTCATATGCAAAGATGTTCATATTCAGTTCTGATGGTCCCTGTTCTTAAAAAGTACATATCTATCGTTCACCACAGAAAATGTCAACCAGGTGGTGCATTGTGAAGTAGCCAGATGGGGAGAGTGTAATAGTTTGCAATAGTATAACATTTTCTGTTATTTAGAAATGTTATGTAAGCTATCCAAATGCAAATTATTTGCACTATATAACATAAATTGAATGATGATGTTTGCACAATATTTGTAATCTATTCAGTAATACCAGCGCACGTAAATGGGCGCTGGTATTACAAGTCGAGCGTAATGCGAACGTGACCTTGCAGGAAAGCTTAGTGCTCACAAGAGCGTGCTTCCATAGGCTCCAATGGGAGCTTCGTCGTCCTGCCGTGAGACACGGCATGAGAACCTAGCGCTGTTAAGGGGTTAAAAGTCACGCAGCAGATTTTAAATATATATGTATATGCTTATATTCATATATATTTATGTATTTATATGTGTATTTTCACAAATTAACACAAATATATGTATATAAGCATATATATATATTTACAGAGAATGCACAGTTCCCCATAGACCACAATGTTTTTCTAACACACCACACCCGCCATCTTTAACCCCTAAAAACAAAATTTATGCTTACCTGATAAATTTCTTTCTGGGCATAGAGAGTCCACAAATTCATTCAATTACTAGTGGGATATTCAACTCCTGGCCAGCAGAAGGAGGCAAACAGCACCCCAGCAGAGCTGTTAAGTGTCACTTCCCTTACCCATAATCCACAGTCATTCTGTCGAAGGAAAATGGAAAAAGATGATAACACAAGGGTATAGAGGTGCCTGAGGTTTATAGCAAAAAGAATTCGGTCTTAAATGTAAATAAGGGCGGGTCGTGTCCTCTCCATGCCCGGAAAGAAAGAAATTTATCAGGTAAACATACATTTTATTTTCTTTCCTATGGCATAGAGAGTCCACAAATTCATTTCAATTACTAGTGGAAACCAATACCCAAGCTAGAGGACACAGAATGAAAGGGAAGGAGAACAAGACAGGCGGACCTAACAGAAGGCACCACCACTTGAAGAACTTTTCTCCCAAAGGAAGCCTCACACGAGACAAAAGTATCAAATCTGTAGAATTTAGAAAAAAATATGCAATTAGGAACAAGTGGCCGCCTTGCAGATTTGCTCCCCAGATACTTCATCTTGGAAAGCCCAAGAAGAGACAGCAGTAGAGGAAAAAGCCGTAATTTCTCCAACATTGGTGTGTCCGGTCCACGGCGTCATCCTTACTTGTGGGATATTCTCCTCCCCAACAGGAAATGGCAAAGAGTCCCAGCAAAGCTGGTCACATGATCCCTCCTAGGCTCCGCCCACCCCAGTCATTCTCTTTGCCGTTGCACAGGCAACATCTCCACGGAGATGGTTAAGAGTTTTTTTGGTGTTTAAATGTAGTTTTTATTCTTCTATCAAGTGTTTGTTATTTTAAAATAGTGCTGGTATGTACTATTTACTCTGAAACAGAAAAGGATGAAGATTTCTGTTTGTAAGAGGAAGATGATTTTAGCAGACAGTAACTAAAATCGATTGCTGTTTCCACATAGGACTGTTGAGATGAAGTAACTTCAGTTGGGGGAAACAGTTAGCAGACTTTTCTGCTTAAGGTATGACTAGCCATATTTCTAACAAGACTGTGTAATGCTGGAAGGCTGTCATTTCCCCTCATGGGGACCGGTAAGCCATTTTCTTAGTCAAAAACAAACAGAATAAAGGGCTTATTATGGGCTAAAAAACTGTTAGACATTTTTATGGGCTAAATCGATTGCTTTATTTGTGCATATTATTCAAATTTAGGCTAACTATTGACATTTATAATCTTGGGGAACGTTTATAAAACGGCAGGCACTGTATTGGACACCTTTTTCAGTCAGGGGGCCTTTCTAGTCATAGACTGAGCCTCATTTTCGCGCCATTAATGCGCAGTTGTTTTTTGAGAGCAGGGCATGCAGATGCATGTGTGAGGATCTAAGAATCTCTGAAAAAGCTTTTAGAAGGCGTCATTTGGTATCGTATTCCCCTCAGGGCTTGGTTGGGTCTTAGCAAAGACTGTATCTGGGACTGTATAGGGGTTAAATTGAAAAACGGCTCCGGTTCCGTTATTTTAAGGGTTAAAGCTCTGAAATTTGGTGTGCAATACTTTTAAGGCTTTAAGACACTGTGGTGAAAATTTGGTAATTTTTGAACAATTCCTTCATACTTTTTCACATATTCAGTAATAAAGTGTTTTCTGTTTGAAATTTAAAGTGACAGTAACGGTTTTATTTTAAAACGTTTTTTGTGCATTGTTGACAAGTTTAAGCCTGTTTAACATGTCTGTACCTTCAGATAAGCTATGTTCTATATGTATGAAAGCCAATGTGTCTCCCCATTTAAATTTATGTGATAATTGTGCCATAGCATCCAAACAAAGTAAGGACAGTACTGCCACAAATAATGATATTGCCCAAGATGATTCCTCAAATGAGGGGAGTAAACATGATACTACATCATCTCCTACTGTGTCTACACCAGTTTTGCCCATGCAGGAGGCCCCTAGTACATCTAGTCCGCCAATACTTATTACCATGCAACAATTAACGGCTGTAATGGATAACTCCATAGCAAATCTTTTATCCAAAATGCCTACTTATCAGAGAAAGCGCGATTGCTCTGTTTTAAACACTGAAGAGCAAGAGGACGCTGATGATAATTGTTCTGTCATACCCTCACACCAATCTGAAGGGGCCATGAGGGAGGTTTTGTCTGAGGGAGAAATTTCAGATTCAGGAAAAATTTCTCATCAAGCTGAACCTGATGTTGTGACATTTAAATTTAAATTAGAACATCTCCGCGCACTGCTTAAGGAGGTATTATCTACTCTGGATGATTGTGACAATTTGGTCATTCCAGAGAAATTATGCAAGATGGACAGGTTCCTAGAGGTTCCGGTGCCCCCCGACGCTTTTCCTATACCCAAGCGGGTGGTGGACATAGTAAATAAAGAGTGGGAAAAGCCCGGCATACCTTTTGTTCCTCCCCCTATATTTAAGAAATTATTTCCTATGGTCGACCCCAGAAAGGACTTATGGCAGACAGTCCCCAAGGTCGAGGGGGCAGTTTCTACTCTAAACAAACGCACTACTATTCCTATCGAAGATAGTTGTGCTTTCAAAGATCCTATGGATAAAAAATTGGAAGGTTTGCTTAAAAAGATTTTTGTACAGCAAGGCTACCTTCTACAACCAATTTCATGCATTGTTCCTGTCACTACGGCAGCGTGGTTCTGGTTCGAGGAACTAGAAAAGTCGCTCAGTAGAGAAACTCCATATGAGGAGGTTATGGACAGAGTTCACGCACTTAAATTGGCTAACTCTTTTATTTTAGATGCCGCTTTGCAATTAGCAAAATTAGCGGCGAAAAATTCAGGGTTTGCTATTGTGGCGCGCAGAGCGCTTTGGCTAAAGTCTTGGTCAGCGGATGTGTCATCCAAGACAAAATTACTTAACATTCCTTTCAAAGGTAAAACTTTATTTGGACCTGATTTGAAAGAGATTATTTCAGACATCACTGGGGGAAAGGGCCACGCCCTTCCACAGGATAGGTCTTTTAAGGCTAAGAATAAGTCTAATTTTCGTCCCTTTCGCAGAAATGGAACAGCCTCTAATTCTGCATCCTCTAAGCAAGAGGGTAATGCCTCACAACCCAAACCAGCCTGGAAACCAATGCAAGGCTGGAACAAGGGTAAGCAGGCCAAGAAGCCTGCCACTGCTAACAAGACAGCATGAAGGAGTAGCCCCCGATCCGGGACCGGATCTGGTGGGGGGCAGACTCTCTCTCTTTGCTCAGGCTTGGGCAAGAGATGTTCAGGATCCTTGGGCGCTAGAAATAGTTTCTCAAGGTTATCTCCTGGAATTCAAGGAACTACCCCCAAGGGGAAGGTTCCACAAGTCTCACTTATCCTCAAACCAAATAAAGAGACAGGCATTCTTACATTGTGTAGAAGACCTGTTAAAGATGGGAGTGATACACCCAGTTCCAATAAAGGAACAAGGAATGGGATTTTATTCCAATCTGTTCGTAGTTCCCAAAAAAGAGGGAACGTTCAGACCAATTTTGGATTCGAAGATCCTAAACAAATTTCTCAGGGTACCTTCGTTCAAAATGGAAACTATTCGAATGATTCTACCCACCATCCAGGAAAGTCAATTTATGACTACCGTGGATCTAAAGGATGCGTACCTACATATCCCTATCCACAAGGAACATCATCAGTTCCTAAGGTTTGCTTTTCTGGACAAACATTACCAGTTTGTGGCTCTTCCATTCGGATTAGCCACTGCTCCAAGGATTTTCACAAAGGTGCTAGGGTCCCTTCTAGCGGTTCTAAGACCAAGGGGCATTGCAGTAGTACCTTACTTGGACGACATTCTAATACAAGCGTCGTCTCTGTCAAAGGCAAAGGCTCATACGGACATCGTTCTAGCCTTTCTCACATCTCACGGATGGAAGGTGAACAAAGAAAAGAGTTCTCTGTCTCCGTCTACAAGAGTTCCCTTCTTGGGAACAATAATAGATTCCTTAGAAATGAGGATTTTTCTGACAGAGGTCAGAAAATCAAAACTTCTAAGCTCTTGTCAAGTGCTTCATTCTGTTCCTCGTCCTTCCATAGCGCAGTGCATGGAAGTAATAGGATTGATGGTTGCAACAATGGACATAGTTCCTTTTGCACGAATTCATCTAAGACCATTACAACTGTGCATGCTCAAACAGTGGAATGGGGATTATACAGACTTGTCTCCAATGATTCAAGTAGATCAAAAGACCAGAGATTCACTCCGTTGGTGGCTGACCCTGGACCATCTGTCCCAGGGAATGAGCTTCTGCAGGCCAGAGTGGGTCATTGTCACGACCGACGCCAGTCTAGTGGGCTGGGGTGCGGTCTGGGAATCCCTGAAAGCTCAGGGTCTATGGTCTCGGGAAGAGTCTCTTCTCCCGATAAACATTCTGGAACTGAGAGCGATATTCAATGCTCTCAGAGCTTGGCCTCAACTAGCAAAGGCCAAATTCATAAGGTTCCAATCAGACAACATGACGACTGTTGCTTATATCAATCATCAAGGGGGAACAAAGAGTTCCCTGGCGATGAAAGAAGTGACCAAAATAATTCAATGGGCGGAGGATCACTCCTGCCACTTGTCTGCGATCCACATCCCAGGAGTGGAAAATTGGGAAGCGGATTTTCTGAGTCGTCAGACATTTCATCCGGGGGAGTGGGAACTCCATCCGGAAATCTTTGCCCAAATAACTCAATTATGGGGCATTCCAGACATGGATCTGATGGCGTCTCGTCAGAACTTCAAGGTTCCTTGCTACGGGTCCAGATCCAGGGATCCCAGGGCGACCCTAGTAGACGCACTAGTAGCACCTTGGACTTTCAACCTAGCTTACGTATTCCCACCGTTTCCTCTCATTCCCAGGCTGGTAGCCAGGATCAATCAGAAGAGGGCCTCGGTGATCTTGATAGCTCCTGCGTGGCCACGCAGGACTTGGTATGCAGACCTGGTGAATATGTCATCGGCTCCACCATGGAAGCTACCTTTGAGACAGGACCTTCTTGTTCAAGGTCCATTCGAACACCCAAATCTGGTCTCCCTCCAACTGACGGCTTGGAGATTGAACGCTTGATTCTATCAAAGCGTGGGTTTTCAGATTCGGTGATAGATACTCTGGTTCAGGCCAGAAAACCTGTAACTAGAAAAATTTACCATAAAATATGGAAAAAATATATCTGTTGGTGTGAATCCAAAGGATTCCCATGGAATAAGATAAAAATTCCTAAGATTCTCTCCTTTCTTCAAGAAGGTTTGGAGAAAGGATTATCTGCAAGTTCTCTAAAGGGACAGATCTCTGCTTTATCTGTCTTACTACACAAAAGACTGGCAGCTGTGCCAGATGTTCAAGCATTTGTTCAGGCTCTGGTTAGGATCAAGCCTGTTTACAGACCTTTGACTCCTCCCTGGAGTCTAAATCTAGTTCTTTCAGTTCTTCAAGGGGTTCCGTTTGAACCCTTACATTCCATAGATATTAAGTTACTATCTTGGAAAGTTTTGTTTTTGGTTGCAATTTCTTCTGCTAGAAGAGTTTCAGAGTTATCTGCTCTGCAGTGTTCTCCTCCTTATCTGGTGTTCCATGCAGATAAGGTGGTTTTGCGTACTAAGCCTGGTTTTCTTCCTAAAGTTGTTTCTAACAAAAATATTAACCAGGAGATAGTTGTACCTTCTTTGTGTCCGAATCCAGTTTCAAAGAAGGAACGTTTGTTACACAATTTGGACGTTGTCCGTGCTCTAAAGTTCTATTTAGAGGCTACTAAAGATTTCAGACAAACATCTTCCTTGTTTGTTGTTTATTCTGGTAAAAGGAGAGGTCAAAAAGCGACTTCTACCTCTCTTTCCTTTTGGCTTAAAAGCATTATCCGTTTGGCTTATGAGACTGCCGGACGGCAGCCTCCTGAAAGAATCACAGCTCACTCCACTAGGGCTGTGGCTTCCACATGGGCCTTCAAGAACGAGGCTTCTGTTGACCAGATATGTAAGGCAGCGACTTGGTCTTCACTGCACACTTTTGCCAAATTTTACAAATTTGATACTTTTGCTTCTTCGGAGGCTATTTTTGGGAGAAAGGTTTTGCAAGCTGTGGTGCCTTCCGTTTAGGTGACCTGATTTGCTCCCTCCCTTCATCCGTGTCCTAAAGCTTTGGTATTGGTTCCCACAAGTAAGGATGACGCCGTGGACCGGACACACCAATGTTGGAGAAAACAGAATTTATGCTTACCTGATAAATTACTTTCTCCAACGGTGTGTCCGGTCCACGGCCCGCCCTGGTTTTTTAATCAGGTCTGATGAATTATTTTCTCTAATTACAGTCACCACGGTATCATATGGTTTCTCCTATATATATTTCCTCCTGTCCGTCGGTCGAATGACTGGGGTGGGCGGAGCCTAGGAGGGATCATGTGACCAGCTTTGCTGGGACTCTTTGCCATTTCCTGTTGGGGAGGAGAATATCCCACAAGTAAGGATGACGCCGTGGACCGGACACACCGTTGGAGAAAGTAATTTATCAGGTAAGCATAAATTCTGTTTTTCTCAGGAGGCTGTTGTTCAGCTGTCTCATATACTAATCGGATAACACTTATCAAACAGAGAGAAGAGCAGTAGAAGAGGCCTACTGACCCCTACGCTTACCAGCGAAAACAACAAACAGGGGAGAGGACTGCTTAACATCTTTAGTTGCTTGTAAATAAACATTTTAGGGCATGCACAACATCCAGGTTGAGTAAAAGATGTTCCTTCTGAGAAGGAGGATTCGGATCAATTTCTTGATTCATCTTGCGATCCGATACCATCTTGGGAAGAAATCCCAAAGTAGTATGAAGGACTGCTTTGTCCGCATGAAAAATAAGGTAAGGGGAATCACACTACAGACCCAAAAGCTTAGAAACTCTTCAAGCAGACGAAATAGCAAGTAGAAACAAAACCTTCCACAATAACTTAATATCAACAGAATGCATAGGCTCAAACGGAAGCCTGCTGCAAAACTTTAAGAACAAGTTTAAGACTCCATGGAGGAGCAACAGGATTAAACACAGGCCTGATTCTGACCAAGGCCTGAACAAAATATTGAACATCTGGCAGATCTGCAAGACGTTTGTGCAAAAGAATAGACAGTGCAGAAATCTGACCCTTCAGAAATGCAGTGCCGAAATCTTTCTCCACGCCCTCCTGAAGAAAAAAGCAGAATGCGAAGAACCCTCACCTGGCTCCAGGAGAGATTCTTCAATTCGCACCAATACAGGTATGTATGCCATACCTTATGGTAAATTTTACATGTAACAGGCTTACGAGCCTGAAGCATAGTATCAATGACATTCTCAGAAAAACCACGCCTAGCCAAGACTAGGCGTTCAGTCTCCAAGCAGTATCTTCAGAGAATCTAGATTTGGATGGAGGAATGGACCCTGAAGTAGAAGGTCCTTCCTCAGAGGCAATCTCCACGGAGGAAGAGATGACATCTTCACTAGATCCAAAACCAGATCCTGCAAGGCCAGGCAGGAGCTATTAAAATCACAGACGCACTCTTTGATACGAGTAATGGCTCGTGGAAGGAGAGCAAACTGAGGAAACAGGTATGCCAGATCGAAGTACCAAGAAACCGCCAGAGCATCTATTAGAACTGCTTGTGAATCTCTTGATCTTGAACCGTACTTTGGAAACTTGGCGTTTTTGACGCAACGCCATCCAATCAAACTCCGGAACCTCCACTTGAGGGTAATCATTGAGAATACCTCCGAATGGGGAGCCCACTCCCCGGGAAGAAAAGTCTGCCTGCTCAGAAAATCCGCTTCCCAGTTGTCCACCCCTGGCAGATAGGAGACAATCGAGAGATTCCACCAACAGGAAAATGTGGGACACCATCATTGCTAATTAACTTCAAGTTCCCCCCTGGTGGTTGTGTATACCACCAAGGAGAAGTAGTCAGATTGGAAACTGATAAACCGGACCAAAGCTAGTTGAGGCCAGGCTGATAATGCATTGCTCTCTCAACTTTAAGATGTTTATGGGAATAGAAGATTCCTCTCGAGTCCAAAGGCCCTGAGCCTTTAAGGAGCCCCAAACTGCTCCCCAGCCTAACAGATTGGCGTCCGTGGTCACAATCACCCATGAAGGTCTCAGGAAGCATGTACCCCGAGATGGATGATCCTGCGAAATCCAACAAGAGATAATCTTGTGTTAAGGAATCGAGAGATATCCCTGAAGGGGTCTCAGATGGAACCGAGCAAAAGGAATGATGTCCATGGAAGCAACCATGAAACCAATTACTTCCATGCACTGAGCCACTGATAGATGGACATAAAGTGAAAGGCAAGCAGCAAGAAGTTTGGATTTTCTAACATCTATCTGAAAAATCTTCATAGAAAGAGAATCTATAATTGTTTTTAAGAAGCACACCCTGGTATCTGGAACTAGGGAACTCTTCTCCAGATTCACTTTCCACCAGTGAGAACGTAGCAACATAGCTTTACGAGATCTTGCTAGCTGAAAAGATGGCGCTTGAACTAAGATGTCATCCATTTAAGGCGCCACCGCTATTCCCTGATATTTGACCCCTAGAACCTTTGTAAAGAAGCAATGCCAAAGGGAAGGGCAACAAACTGGAAAAGTCTGCCCAAAAAGGCAAACTGCAGGAATTGGTAATGTTCCCTTTTGAATGGGAACATGAAAATATGTGTCCTTCAGATCTATGGAAGTCATGAACTGACCCTCCTGAACCAAGGGTAGAATGGAACAAAATCTCCAATTTGAAGGACGGAACCTTGAAGACTTTGTTGAGACACTTTAGGTCTAAAATGGGTCGGAAAGTTCCCTCTTTTTTGGGAACCACAAAAAGGTTTGAATAGATCCTTGACACTGTTCCTCTAGGCTTCTTTCTTTACCTGGTTTGCAGATAACCTTGACAGAATAAATCTGCCCCTGGGGGGGGCAATACTTAAATCCTATTCTGTAACCCTGGGTTACTATTTCTTTGGCCCAAGGATCTGGAACATTGCAGATCTAAGCCTGCCGAAAAAAGGAAAGCCTGCCCCCCACTTGATCCAAGACTGGATCTGGGAATCGGGGGCGGCCCCTTCATACTTATTTAGAATCAGCGGAAGTCTTCGTGGCTTGCTTCCCCTTATTGCAAGGTTGACTGGACCTCCATGAGGTCCTGGATTGTTCCGGCTTGGAAGAGGATGACTTTTGTCCCTTGAAGTTACGTAAGGAATGAAAATTTGAATTTTGTCAACCCTTAGGTCTACCCTTTTTGTCTTGAGGAAGGAAAGAGCCCTTTCCCCCAGTAATTTACAAAATAATTTCGGCTAGACCAGATCCAAATAAAGTCTTGCCCTTAAATTGACAAATGTCGCATTCAAATCCAATCTCCTGTCTTTACAAAAAATTGGATTTGAATGCGACATCTGCCAACCAGGATTTTAGCCACAGAGCTTTGCGAGCTAAAACCAAAAGACTAGAAATTTTTGCTCCCAGCCTAACAACTTGCATGCTGGCATCACAGAAAAAAAGAACTAGCCAACTTTAGAGCCTTGATCCTATCTTGGATCTCCGATATATTAGACTCCTCTGTAATTAGATCAGACAAGGAGTCGCACCAATGAGATCCAGTTTTTTATCCATAGGGTCCTTAAAAGAAACACTATCCTCGAGGGATAGTAGATCTTTTGGCTAGAGTGGAAATAGCACCATCTACCTTAGGTAGAGTACTCCACGATTCACAAAACAGAATCAGCAACAGGAAACATTTTCTTAAAAACAGGGGACGGAGAAAAGGGAATCCCCGGGTTCTCCCATTCCTGAGCTAAAAGGCCGACATACGATCTGAAACTGGAAAGACCTCTACTGATGAAGATTTGACATCAAACATCCTGTTAAGCTTATTAGACAGCGACAGTAGAATCAGAGTCTTCCAATGTAGCAAGAACCTCCTTTAAAAGCAACCGGAGGTCTTCCAGCTTAAACCTAAAATTAACTTCCTCTGATGTATAATCTTCATCCGATAACAGAGACCGACTAACGCAGAATTTGCGGGGTCAGAACTCTTACTAAGAGAAATATTCTTAGATTTCCAATTTCGCTTACCAGCAACTGGTAGGGCTGGTAAGGCTGCAGAAACCGTAGAAGTTATCTGCTCAACAAAATCTCCTTGTAAAAAAATGCCCCCAGGAGGATGTTGAGAGGAACCGCAGGGCACTGCATGTGAAACAGCTAAGGCTTGGGACGTTTGAGGAGAAAGCTGAGGCTTGTCATGGACAACATTATCTTGAAAGACAGATGTCTCAGAGGGGCTCTAATTCTTAGATGATAACATCTTATTTAAGCATGAGGAACAAAGCTGCGCAGGAGGATTAACCTGAGCCTTCAAACAGTACAGACATTTATCAAAGGATAAAGCTAGATTAGATTCAGGGTCTATTTTTCAAGTAATTGGGTCCCAACAGAAAATAAAAAAGTCCAACCAACACAGAACAAGTTCTGTGCCTTTAAATATATAAAAAACACTTTTCCTTATGCTGTATTTATTTAAAATAAGGCAGATTTAGAAACAAAAATCTTTAATTTTAAATGTAAACATCCCAGTAACCTTAGCTTCTGCTGAGGGATTTTACCCCACCAGAGAGAAATCCCACTGAAGGTACGATAGTGGAGCTCCGGCTAAAGTCCTATAGTTTCCTATAGAAATGCAGACACCCGTTATAACCGCAGCTGCTCCAAGAGATCCATCGCAGCAAGGACTCCGCTCTCCGATCGGAAGTGAAGTTCTGAAGAGCCGAATCGGAAAGCGGTCATGTGACCGCAACTTTAAAAAAAAATTATGTGCGACATAGAAAAGAAGCGCTCGAGATAAGCTGCACTACCAGATATACATAAAACTGCCTCCATTGAACTGTCTCGTACGATATAGGCCAACTAAAAAACATAGGAAACTTGTCTCCAGAGTCCCTGAAATAAATGTGTCCCATTAATGCCAGCCTCTTAGTCAGAGGGAAATAGATTAACCCCTTAATATCTCCTATTCACATAAAAAGTGCCTGCAGAGCTGCCCCCATTACATCCCTGACAATAAAGGGATGATTAAAGTGTCCCAATAAGTCCACAGAGGATAATTCTTCATGTGCTTATCCCAGAAGTGCTTCCTTTCAAACCTAGAAGGCAAGAACACTTACCTGTGGATCCAGCTGCAGGGCAGGAACAGCTTCTTAAGTGTGAAGGATTTACCACATCTAACAGGGACCTGTAGACAAAGAAAAAACAGAGTAACCAACCTTAGTTTTCTATAAAGGGGTTGCATAGGTGTTAGAATTAAAGCAAAGACTACCTCACCGCTTTCTAACTGCTAAAAGCCACCATTACTCTTACGAAAGAGATTGACATGGACACAGCTTGACCCCAATCCTTGCTTGCAGGGAAAAGTACCCATTAAAAAAATAAATATCTTCAGACATTTCCGCACATCCTCCCTTGATAGAGACAAAGAGAATGACTAGGGATTATGGTAAGGAAAGTGACACTTAACAGCTCTGCTGGGTGCTCTTTGCCGTCTCCTGCTGGCCAGGAGTTGAATATCCCACTAGTAATTGGAATGAATTTGTGGACTCTCCATGCCATAAGAAACAAAAATTGCTTCATTTTTGTTTAAATAAAAAACTAAAATATTATTTTGGGAGCAATTGAGGAATATTTTGAAAATTAACCAGAGATCTGATTAATAAGGGTTAATTTGGTAGCAATAACCAGCCACTTGTAATGGCTGGTTATTTATTGTGCGCCCGTAAATGGGCAAATTGTCTCATTTGTAGACACACAAATTAGCGCTTCACTTGTAATCTAGCCCTAATAGGTCCAAGGGACTGCTACCTTTCATGGTGGCCCTTCACCATTTTATCTTCTAATTTTTCTGAGAAGTGTGCAAAAAATGTTATTCCTATGCAATTTTTGGAAAAGTGATTAAAGCGTGTGTGCATGTTATATAGGTAGTAAAAAAAAAAAACACCCAAAAGCAACCACATGATGACACTGAGCTCAAAATAGCGAGATTGCGCTATTTCTGCATGCCCCACAAGTG
Organism: Bombina bombina; assembly: GCF_027579735.1. Classification (NCBI taxonomy): domain Eukaryota; kingdom Metazoa; phylum Chordata; class Amphibia; order Anura; family Bombinatoridae; genus Bombina; species Bombina bombina. Next base: position 49,542,922 of record NC_069510.1, on the reverse strand, counting down.
GGGAACTGCAGAAATAGATTTGCAGAGTTACAGATGCAAAGAGGGACACTCTGTGGCCCTCTCTGCATCAGACAGCGTTGGTGCCGATCGTTGGTTTTGGGTGGCCTATCGCTGAAGGAGGGCGGGAGTGGGTGGGACCGCTCGGCCACGCTACAGGTAGTAAAAAAAAATATACTGTATATGTATATATATCTGCGTCATTGAGGAGGAAGGAGGGAGTAGGGGCAATGAGGGGGATCCCATGTGGGATCTGTTAATGGAAAGGGATCTGGGAAGGTAGTAGGGTATTGAGGAGGGGCAGCTATACTACAGAAAAAGATGGGTCTTATTTTTTTAAAATAGCCACATTTGCAGCAAACTGGATACTGGCAGACAGCTGCCAGTACCTAAGATGGTGGCAAATAGGTAGAGGGGGAAGGGTTAGAGAGCTGTTTGAGGGGGGTCAGGGATGAGGCTGATCTCTACACTAAAGCTAAAATTAACCCTAAAAGCTACCTAAATAACCCCTTCACTGCTGGGCATAATACAAGTGTGGTGCGCAGCAGCATTTAGCAGCCTGCTAATTACCAAAAAAGCAATGCAAAAGCCATATACATCTGCTATTTCCGAACAGGGGATCCCAGCGAAGCATTTACAACCATTTGTGCCATGATTGCACAAGCTGTTTGAAAATAATTTCAGTGAGAAACCTAAAATTGTGAATAAGTTAACAATTTTTTTTTATTTGATCGCAGGTGAAATAGTGGCATGAAATATACCAAAATGGGCCTAGATCAATACTTTGGGTTATCTACTAAAACAAAATATATACGGCTAGATTACAAGTTTTGTCGGTAAAAACTTGCATTGCTAACGAGCCTTTTTTTTCCAGCGCTCACTTTAAACAACGCTGGTATTACAAGTTTTCTGAATGGCTGCGTTAGCCTCAGAAAAGTGAGCGTTGAGCAAATTTAGCGCCACTTCTCCCTGTAATACCAGCGTTGCTTATGGTAGCGGTAAGCTGGCTAAAACGTGCTCGTGTACGATCTCCCCATAGGAAACAATGGGGCTGAGACGGCTGAAAAAAAAACTAACACCTGCAAAAAAGCAGCGTTCAGCTTCTAACGCAGCCCCATTGTTTTCTATGGGAAAATAGTTTCTAAGTCTACACCTAACACCCTAACATGAACCCCGAGTCTAAACACCCCTAACCTTACACTTATTAACCCCTAATCTGCCGCCGCCTGCTTTATATTATTAACCCCTAATCTGTCGTTCCGGACACCGCCACCACCTACATTATACTTATGAACCCCTAATCTGCTTCCCCCAACATTGCCGACACCTACATTATATTTATTAACCCCTAATCTGCCGTCCCCAACGTCACCGCCACCTACTTACAATTATTAACCCCTAATCTGCCGACCGGACATCGCCGCTATTATATTAAATGTATTAACCCCTAAACCTAAGTCTAACCCTAACCCCCCCCTAACTTAAATCTATTTTTAATAAATATAAATAAAATTACTATAATTAAATAAATTATTCCTATTTAAAACTAAATACTTACCTATAAAATAAACCATAAGATAGCTACAATATAACTAATAGTTACATTGTAACTATTTTAGGATTTATATTTATTTTACAGGCAACTTTGTATTTATTTTAACTAGGTACAATAGTTATTAAATAGTTAATAACTATTTAATAGCTACCTAGTTAAAATAATTACAAAATTACCTGTAAAATAAATCCTAACCTAAGTTACAAATACACCTAACACTACACTATCAATAAATTAATTAAATAAATTAACTACAATTATCTAAAATAAAATACAATTAAATAAACTAAACTATAGTACAAATAAAAAACCACTAAATTACAAAAAATAAAAAAATATTACAAGAAGTTTAATCTAATTACACCTAATCTAATCCCCCTAATAAAATAAAAAAAGACCCCCAAAATAATAAAATTCCCTATCCTAAACTAAATTACAAATAGCCCTTAAAAGGGCCTTTTGCGGGACATTGCCCCAAAGTAATCAACTCTTACCAGCCCTTAAAAGGGCTTTTTGCGGGGCATTGCCCCAAAGTAATCAGCTCTTTTACCTGTAAAAAACATAATTTATGTAAGAACTTACCTGATAAATTCATTTCTTTCATATTAACAAGAGTCCATGAGCTAGTGACGTATGGGATATACATTCCTACCAGGAGGGGCAAAGTTTCCCAAACCTTAAAATGCCTATAAATACACCCCTCACCACACCCACAAATCAGTTTAACGAATAGCCAAGAAGTGGGGTGATAAGAAAAAAAGTGTGAAGCATATAAAATAAGGAATTGGAATAATTGTGCTTTATACAAAAAAATCATAACCACCACAAAAAAGGGTGGGCCTCATGGACTCTTGTTAATATGAAAGAAATGAATTTATCAGGTAAGTTCTTACATAAATTATGTTTTCTTTCATGTAATTAACAAGAGTCCATGAGCTAGTGACGTATGGGATAATGACTACCCAAGATGTGGATCTTTCCACACAAGAGTCACTAGAGAGGGAGGGATAAAATAAAGACAGCCAATTCCTGCTGAAAATAATCCACACCCAAATAAAGTTTAACAAAAAACATAAGCAGAAGATTCGAACTGAAACCGCTGCCTGAAGAACTTTTCTACCAAAAACTGCTTCAGAAGAAGAAAATACATCAAAATGGTAGAATTTAGTAAAAGTATGCAAAGAGGACCAAGTTGCTGCTTTGCAGATCTGGTCAACCGAAGCTTCATTCCTAAACGCCCAGGAAGTAGATACTGACCTAGTAGAATGAGCTGTAATTCTCTGAGGCGGAATTTTACCCGACTCAACATAGGCAAGATGAATTAAAGATTTCAACCAAGATGCCAAAGAAATGGCAGAAGCTTTCTGGCCTTTCCTAGAACCGGAAAAGATAACAAATAGACTAGAAGTCTTACAGAAAGATTTCGTAGCTTCAACATAATATTTCAAAGCTCTAACAACATTCAAAGAATGCAACGATTTCTCCTTAGAATTCTTAGGATTAGGACATAATGAAGGAACCACAATTTCTCTACTAATGTTGTTGGAATTCACAACTTTAGGTAAAAATTCAAAAGAAGTTCGCAACACCGCCTTATCCTGATGAAGAATCAGAAAAGGAGACTCACAAGAAAGAGCAGATAATTCAGAAACTCTTCTGGCAGAAGAGATGGCCAAAAGGAACAAAACTTTCCAAGAAAGTAATTTAATATCCAATGAATGCATAGGTTCAAATGGAGGAGCTTGAAGAGCCCCCAGAACCAAATTCAAACTCCAAGGAGGAGAAATTGACTTAATGACAGGCTTTATACGAACCAAAGCTTGTACAAAACAATGAATATCAGGAAGAATAGCAATCTTTCTGTGAAAAAGAACAGAAAGAGCAGAGATTTGACCTTTCAAGGAACTTGCGGACAAACCCTTATCTAAACCATCCTGAAGAAATTGTAATATTCTCGGTATTCTAAAAGAATGCCAAGAAAAATGATGAGAAAGACACCAAGAAATATAAGTCTTCCAGACTCTATAATATATCTCTCTGGATACAGATTTACGAGCCTGTAACATAGTATTAATCACAGAGTCAGAGAAACCTCTTTGACCAAGAATCAAGCGTTCAATCTCCATACCTTTAAATTTAAGGATTTCAGATCCTGATGGAAAAAAGGACTTTGAGACAAAAGGTCTGGTCTTAACGGAAGAGTCCACGGTTGGCAAGAGGCCATCCGGACAAGATCCGCATACCAAAACCTGTGAGGCCATGCCGGAGCTACCAGCAGAACAAACGCGCATTCCTTCAGAATCTTGGAGATTACTCTTGGAAGAAGAACTAGAGGCGGAAAGATATAGGCAGGATGATACTTCCAAGGAAGTGAAAATGCATCCACTGCCTCCGCCTAAGGATCCCTGGATCTGGACAGATACCTGGGAAGTTTCTTGTTTAGATGAGAAGCCATCAGATCTATTTCTGGAAGTTCCCACATTTGAACAATCTGAAGAAATACCTCTGGGTGAAGAGACCATTCGCCCGGATGCAACGTTTGGCGACTGAGATAATCCGCTTTCCAATTGTCCATACCAGGGATAGAAACCGCAGAGATTAGACAGGAGCTGGATTCCGCCCAAACCAAAATTCGAGATACTTCTTTCATAGCCAGAGGACTGTGAGTCCCTCCTTGATGATTGATGTATGCCACAGTTGTGACATTGTCTTATCTGAAAACAATGAACAACTCTCTCTTCAGAAGATGCCAAGACTGAAGAGCTCTGAAAATTGCACGGAGTTCCAAAATATTGATCGGAAATCTCACCTCCTGAGATTCCCAAACCCCTTGTGCCGTCAGATACCCCCACACAGCTCCCCAACCTGTAAGACTTGTATCTGTTGAGATTATAGTCCAGGTCGGAAGAACAAAGAAGCCCCCTGAACTAAACGATGGTGATCTGTCCACCATGTCAGAGAGTGTCGTAAAATCGGTTTAAAGATATTAATTGAGATATCTTTGAGTAATCCCTGCACCATTGGTTCAGCATACAGAGCTGAAGAGGTCGCATGTGAAAACGAGCAAAGGAGATCGCATCTGATGCGGCAGTCCTAAGACCCAACATTTCCATGCATAAGGCTACCAAAGGGAATGATTGTGACTGAAGGTTTTGACAAGCTGATATCAATGTTAAACTTCTCTTGTCTGACAAGGACAGAGTCATAGACACTGAATTTATCTAGAAACCTAAAAAGGTTACCCTTGTCTGAGGAATCAATGAACTGAATGGTAAATTGATCCTCCAACCATGAACTTGAAGAAACAACACAAGGCGATTCGTATGAGATTCTTCGAAAATGAGAAGACTGAGCAAGTACCAAGATATCGTCCAAATAAGGAAATACCAAAACTCTATTCTCTGATTACAGAAAGAAGGGCACCGAGAACCTTTGAAAAAAATTCTTGGAACTGAGGCTAGGCCAAACAGTAGAGCCACAAAACTGGTAATGCTTGTCTAAAAAGAGAATCTCAGACACTAAAAGTGATCTGGATGAATCGGAATATGCAGATACACATCCTGTAAATCTATTGTAGACATATAATGCCCTTGCTAAACAAAAGGCAGGATAGTCCTACAGTAACCATCTTGAATGTTGGTATCCTAACATAACGATTCAATAATGATAGATCCAGAACTGGTCTGAAGGAATTGACCTTCTTTGGTACAATGAAGAGATAAAATAAAACCCCAGCCCCTGTTCCAGAACTGGAACTGGCATAAATACTCCAGCCAACTCTAGATCTGAAACACATTTCAGAAATGCTGAGCCTTGCTGTGTCAACTGGGACACGGGAAAGAAAAGAATCTCTTAGCAGGAGGCCTTAACTTGAAGCCAATTCTGTACCTTTCTGAAACAATGTTTCTGAAACCAGAGATTAAGAACGGAATTGATCCAAATTTCTTTGAAGAAAACGTAATCTGCCCCATACCAGCTGAGCTGGAATAAGGGCCGCACCTTCATAGGTACTTAGGAGCTGACTATAGGTTTCTATAAGGCTTGGATATATTCCAAACTGGAAATAGTTTCCAAACTGATACCGCTCCTGAGGATGAAGGAACAGGCTTTTGTTCCTTGTTGTGAGGAAAGGAACGAAATGATTATTTACCCTGGAAAGAAAGGGAAAGCAAAGTTGACTTAGAAGACATGTCAGCATTCCAAGTTTAATCCATAAAGCTTTTCTAGCTAAAATAGCTAGAGACATATACCTGACATCAACTCTAATGATATCAAAAGATGGTATCACCAATAAAATAATTAGCATGTTATAGAATAATAATAATGCTATAAAATTATGATCTGTTACTTGTTGCGCTAAAGCTTCTAACCAAAAAGTTGAAGCTGCAGCAACATCCGCTAAAAATATAGCAGGTCTAAGAAGATTACCTGAACATAAGTAAGCTTTTCTTAGAAAAGATTCAATTTTCCTATCTAAAGGATCCTTAAATGAAGTACTATCTGCCATAGGAATAGTAGTACATTAGCAGGAGTAGAGACAGCCCCATAACCTTAGGGATTTTTGTCCCAAAAAACTCTAATCTGTCAGATGGCACAGGATATAATTTGCTTAAACGTCTAGAAGGAGTAAATAAATTACCCAAATTATTCCATTCCCTGGAAATTACTTCAGAAATAGCATCAGGGAGATAAAACACTTCTGGAATAACTACAGGAGATTTAAAAACCTTATTTCAACGTTTACATTTAGTATCAAGAGGACCAGAATCCTCTATTTCTAATGCAAATAACACTTCTTTAAGTAAAGAACGAATAAATTCCATCTTGAACAAATACAAAGATTTATCAGCATCAACCTCTGAGACAGAAACCTCTGAACCAGAAGAACCATTATCAGTATCAGAATGATGATGTTCATTTAAAAATTCATCTGAAAAAAAGAGAAGTTTTAAAAGACTTTTATGTATACTAGAAGGAGAAATAACAGACATAGCCTTCTTAATGGATTTAAAAAATAAAATCTCTTATGTTATCAGGAACACTCTGAAAATTAGATGTTGACGGACAGCAACAGGTAATGTAATAGTACTAAAGGAAATTTTATCTGCATTAATAAGTTTGACATGACATGCAATACAAATAACAGCTGGAGAAACAGATACCAAAAGTTTATAGCAGACTTAGCTTGGTAGCTCCAGCACTGTGCAGTGATTTTCCTGTAGTATCTTCTGACTCAGTTGCAACGTGGAACATCTTGCAATATGTAAAAGAAAAAAACAACATATAAAGCAAAATTGATCAAATTCCTTAAATGACAGTTTCAGAAATGGGAAAAAAATGCCAGTGAACAAGCTTCTAGCAACCAGAAGCAATAAATAATGAGACTTAAATAATGTGGAGACAAAAATGACGCCCATATTTTTTAGCGCCAAAAAAGACGCCCACATTATTTGGCGCCTAAAATGTTTTTGGCGCCAAAAATGACGCCACATCCGGAACGCCGACATCTTTGACGCAAAATAACGTCAAAAAATGACGCAACTTCCGGCGACACGTATGACGCCGGAAACGGAAAAGAATTTTTGCGCCAAAAAAGTCCGCGCCAAGAATGACGCAATAAAATGAAGCATTTTCAGCCCCCGCGAGCCTAACAGCCCACAGGGAAAAAAGTCAAATTTTTGAGGTAAGAAAAAATATGATAATTCAATGCATAATCCCAAATATGAAACTGACTGTCTGGAAATAAGGAAAGTTGAACATTCTGAGTCAAGGCAAATAAATGTTTGAATACATATATTTAGAACTTTATAAATAAAGTGCCCAACCATAGCTTAGAGTGTCACAGAAAATAAGACTTACTTACCCCAGGACACTCATCTACATGTTTGTAGAAAGCCAAACCAGTACTGAAACGAGAATCAGTAGAGGAAATGGTAAATATAAGAGTATATCGTCGATCTGAAAAGGGAGGTAAGAGATGAATCTCTACGACCGATAACAGAGAACCTTATGAAATAGACCCCGTAGAAGGAGATCACTGCATTCAATAGGCAATACTCTCTTCACATCCCTCTGACATTCACTGCACGCTGAGAGGAAAACCGGGCTCCAACTTGCTGCGGAGCGCATATCAACGTAGAATCTAGCACAAACTTACTTCACCACCTCCCTTGGAGGCAAAGTTTGTAAAACTGATTTGTGGGTGTGGTGAGGGGTGTATTTATAGGCATTTTAAGGTTTGGGAAACTTTGCCCCTCCTGGTAGGAATGTATATCCCATACGTCACTAGCTCATGGACTCTTGTTAATTACATGAAAGAAAAAAGAAATACAATACCCCCCCCCCCAACATTACAACCCACCACCCACACACCCCTACTCTAAAACCCACCCGATCCCCCCTTAAAAAAACCTAACACTACCCCATTGAAGATCACCCTACCTTGAGCCGTTTTCACCCAGCCGGGCACCACTGGTCATCCGATGGGGCAGAAGAGGACATTCGGACCGGCAGAAGTCTTCATCTTATCCGGGCAGAAGAGGACATCCGGACCAGCAGATATCTTCATCCAAGCGGCATCTTCTATCTTCATCCATCCGACGAGGAACGGCTCCATCTTGAAGACCTCCGGCGCGGAACATCCTTCTAGGCCGACATACTAACGACGAATGAATATTCCTTTAAATAACGTCATCCAAGATGGCGTCCCTCGAATTCCGATTGGCTGATAGGATTCTATCAGCCAATCGGAATTAAGGTAGGAAAAATCCGATTGGTTTATTTAATCAGCCAATCGGATTGAAGTTCAATCCAATTGGCTGATTGGATCAGCCAATAGAATTGACCTCGCATTCTATTGGCTGATCCAATCAGCCAATTGGATTGAACTTCAATCCGATTGGCTGATTAAATTAACCAATCGGATTTTTCCTACCTTAATTCCGATTGGCTGATAGAATCCTATCAGCCAATCTGAAATCGAGGGACGCCATTCTTGGATGACGTCATTTAAAGGAATATTCATTCGTCGTTAGTCCGTCGGCCTAGAAGGATGTTCCGCGCAGGAGGTCTTCAAGATGGAGCCGTTCCTCGTCGGATGGATGAAGATAGAAGATGCCGCTTGGATGAAGATGTCTGCCAATCCGGATGTCCTCTTCTGCCCCATCGGATGACCAGTGGTGCCTGACTGGGTAAAAACGGCTCAAGCTAGGGTGATCTTCAATGGGGTAGTGTTAGGTTTTTTTAAGGGGGGATCGGGTGGGTTTTAGAGTAGGGGTGTGTGGGTGGTGGGTTGTAATGTTGGGGGGGTATTGTATTTCTTTTTTTTACAGGTAAAAGAGCTGATTACTTTGGGGCAATGCCCCGCAAAAAGCCCTTTTAAGGGCTGGTAAAAGAGCTGATTACTTTGGGGCAATGCCCCGCAAAAGGCCCTTTTAAGGGCTATTTGTAATTTAGTTTAGGATAGGGAATTTTATTATTTTGGGGGGCTTTTTTATCTTATTAGGGGGGTTAGATTAGGTGTAATTAGATTACATTTCTTGTAATATTTTTTTATTTTTTGTAATTTAGTGGGGGGTTTTTGTACTATAGTTTAGTTTATTTAATTGTATTTTATTTTAGATAATTGTTGTTAATTTATTTAAATAATTTATTGATAGTGTAGTGTTAGGTGTATTTGTAACTTAGGTTAGGATTTATTTTACAGGTAATTTTGTAATTATTTTAACTAGGTAGCTATTAAATAGTTATTAACTATTTAATAACTATTGTACCTAGTTAAAATAAATACAAAGTTGCCTGTAAAATAAATATAAATCCTAAAATAGTTACAATGTAACTATTAGTTATATTGTAGCTATCTTATGGTTTATTTTATAGGTAAGTATTTAGTTTTAAATAGGAATAATTTATTTAATTATAGTAATTTTATTTAGATTTATTAAAAATAGATTTAAGTTAGGGGGGTGTTAGGGTTAGACTTAGATTTAGGGGTTAATACATTTAATATAGTAGCGGCGACGTTGGGGGGCGGCAGATTAGGGGTTAATAAATATAATGTAGGTGTCGGCGATGTTAGGGGCAGCAGATTAGGGGTTCATAGGTATAATGTAGGTGGCGGCGATGTCCGGTTGGCAGATTAGGGGTTAAATAATTTTATTATAGTGTTTGCGATGTGGGGGGGGCCTCGGTTTAGGGGTTAATAGGTAGTTTATGGGTGTTAGTGTACTTTGTAGCACTGTAGTTAAGAGCTTTATGTTCCGGCATTAGCCCATAAAACTATTAACTACTGACTTTTATATGCGGTAGGAGTCTTGGAGGTAGAGGCTGTACCGCTCACTTCTTCCAAGACTTGTAATACCAGCGTTAGGAAAATCCCATTAAAAAGATAGGATACGCAATTGACGTAAGGGGATTTGCGGTATGGAAAAGTTGCGGAAGGAAAGTGAGCGGTACACTTGTACCTGCCAAACTCGTAATACCAGCGGGCATTAAAAAGCAGCGTTAGGACCCCTTAACGCTGCTTTTTAAGGCTAACGCAGAACTCGTAATCTAGCCGATAGTTTTGATAGGTAAATATAAAAAAAGGCTCTATTTATGTTTAAATGTAGTAATTGCAAAAATGCTCTGGTCTTTTGTGTAAGTTTTTATCTGAAATGCCTGGTCCTTAAGGGGTTAATAAATAATTACAACAAACATGTGCTATTGACCAGCAATTTAAAATGTAAGTTAAAACACAGCAATTAACAGAAAAAGATCTGAAGGAAGAATAATACTGGGTGAGGAAAAGCTAAACTTTGATAACAAGGTGAGGTTGCTGAAGACAGTTTAATGTCATAGTCATACAACATGGCAAGACTAAGCACAGCAGCAAGACACAAGGTAATTATAAGTCATCAGCAAGGTTTCTTCCAGGCAGAAATGTCAATGCAGATAGGGGGATGTGCTGTCCAAGCACTTATGAAAATGCACAAAGAAACAGGCAATGTTGAGGACCCTATATACAGTGCTCAGCCAAGGAAACTTTGTGCAGCAGATGAAACATCATGCTTACTTCCCTTCACAATCAGATGTTCAGCAGTGCCACCAACTTAGAAATGGAATAAACCAGTGGGACCCTGGTACACCCATCTATTGTCCAGATAGGTCTGGTCAGAAAAGGTCTTCATGGAAGACCTGCAGCCAAAAAGCCATACCTCCGATATGGAAAGAAGGCCAAGTTAATCAATTATGTAAGGAAACACAGGAACTGGGGTGAAAAAAAATAAAATGTATGCTTACCTGATAAATTTCTTTCCGGACATGGAGAGTCCACAACGTCATTCCAATTACTAGTGGGATATTCACTACTGGCCAGCAGGAGGAGGCAAAGAGCACTGCAGCAAAACTGTTAAGTGTCACTTCCCTTACCCATAACCTCCAGTCATTCAGCCGAAGGGAAATGGAAAACGAAGATAACACAAAGGTGTAGAGGTGCCTGAGGTTTAGTAAAAAAACAGTCTACTCTTGGGGTCGTGGACTCTCCATGTCTATAATGAAAGAAATTAATCAGGTAAGCATACATTTTACTTTCTTTCCTAAGACATGGAGAGTCCACCACGTCATTCCAATTACTAGTGGAAACCAATACCCAAGCTAGAGGACACGGAATGAACAGGGAGGAAGAACAAGACAGGTAGACCTAAACAGAAGGCACCACCGCTTGAAGAACCTTTCTCCCAAAAGAGGCATCAGCCGAGGCAAAAGTACCAAATTTGGAAAAAGTATGCAGAGACGACCATGTTGCCGCCTTGCAAATCTGTACCACAGAAGATTCATTTTTGAAAGCCCAAGAAGGGGAGACAGCCCTAGTAAAATGAGCTGTAATTCTCTCAGGAGGCTGCTGTCCAGCAAAACGAATCCTAGTTCTCCAACAGAGGGGAAAAAAGAGAAGTAGAAGTGGCCTTCTGACTCTTACGCTTTCCAAAGAAACAAACAGGGCAGAAGACTGGCGAAAATCCTTAGTAGGTTAAATTTGAGAGTGCACACAACATCCAAGTTATGCAACAGACGTTCCTTATGAGAAGAAGATTAGGACAGAGAAGGAACAACAATTTCCTGATTAATATTTCTATCCGAAACCACCTTAGGGAGAAACCCCAATTTAGTACGAAGGACCGCCTTATCCGCATGAAAAGTAAAGTGAATCACACAGAAAAGCCGAGAGTTCTGAAACTCTCTGAGCAAAAGAAGTAGCAATAAGAAACAAAACCTTCCAAGATAACAGCTTAATATCTATGGAATGCATTGGCTCAAATGGAGGTTAAAACACAGGCCTGATTGTGACCAGGGCCTGACAAAAAGATTGAACATCTGCCAGACGCTTATGTAAGAGAATAGATAATGCAGAAATCTGACCTTTCAGAGAACTGACTGACAACCCTTTCTCCAGACCATGCTGGAGAAAAGACAAAACATACATTATGGTAAATTTTACGAGTAACAGGCTTGCGAGCCTGAAGCATGGTAACAATGACTGACTCGGGAAAACTCACGCTTAGCCAGAACTAAGCGTTTAATCCCCATGCAGTCAGCTTCAGAGAAATGAGATTTAGATAGAGAAAAGAAAAGCCGAGTTGGAAGGTCCTTCCTCATAGGTAACCTCCAAGGAGGAAGAGGTTACATCTTTACTAGGTCTGCAAACCAGATCCTGCAAGGCCATGCAGGAGCTATTAGAATTACAGATGCTCTCTCCTGTTTGATACGAGCAATGACTCATGGAAGGAGCGCAAACCGAGGAAACCAGTATGCTAGACCGAAATCCCAAGGAACCGCCAAAACATCTATCAGAGCGGCCTGAGGATCGCTTGACCTTGAACCGTACCTTACTTGACGCCATCAAATCCAACCCCAGCACCCACCACTTGAGGGTTAACCTGGATAACACCTCCGGATGGAGAGCCCACTCTCCGAGATGAAAAGTCTGTCAACTCAGAAAATCTGACTCCCAATTGTCCACTCCTGGAATGTGGATGGCAGAAAAAAATTGTGAGTGTCCGCCAACTGAATAATCTGAGCCACCTCCTTTATGGCCAAGGAACTCAGAGTTCCTCCCTGGTGGTTGATGTAAGCCACTGAGGTTTTGTTGTCCGACTGGAACCTGATAAACCAGGCTAAGGACAATTGAGGCCAAGTCATCAGAACATTGAAGATAGCTCTCAACTCAAAGATGTTTATGGGGAGAGAAGATTGAGTCCATAGGCCCTGAGCCCTTAACGAGTCCCAGACTGCTGCCCAGCCTAGCAAGCTGGTGTCCATGGTCACAATCACAAAGGAGGGTCTCCGAAAGCATGTGCCCTGAGACAGATGATCCTGAGAAATCCACCATGAGTGTCTCTTGTCAACTGGTTCAGATCAATCCTCTGAGACAGATCTAAATGGTCTCCATTCCATTGTCTGAGCATGCATAATTGCAGAGCTCTCAAATGGAATCGAGCAAAAGGAATGGATGTCCATGGAAGTGACCATCAGACCAATTACCTCCATGCATTGAGCCACTGATGGCCGAACAGTAGACTGTAGAGAGGCAGGAAGAGAGAAGTTTGGATTTTCTGACCTCCGTCAGAAAAATCTTCATAGATAGGGAATCTATGATGGTTCCTAAGAAACACACCCTTGTAGCTGGAACAAGGGAACTCTTCTCCAGATTCAGTTTCCATCCATGGGAACGTAGAAAAGACAACAAGATCTCTGAATGAGAGTTTGCTTGTTGAAAATATGGCGCCTGAACCAAAATGTTGTCCAGGTAAGGCGCCACCGCAATTCCCTGAGACCTGAAAACTGCCAAGAGAGCCCCCAGAACCTATGAGAAAATCCTGGGAACTGTGGCAAGGCCAAACGGAAGGGCAACAAAGTGAAAGTGCTTGTCTAGAAAAGCAAATCTCAGACACTGGTGAGGATCTCTGTGGATGGGAACATGAAGATACGTGTCCTTCACGTCTATGGTCGTCATGAACTGACCCTCTTGGACAAAGAATGGAACAAATGGTTTCCATTTTGAAGGATGGTACCCTTTGAAACTTGTTGAGAGACTTTAGGTCTAAAATGGGTCGAAAAGTTCCCTCTTTTTCGGAAACCACAAACAGATTTGAATAGAATCCTAGACCCTGTTCCCTTACTGGAACCGGAACAATCACTCCCAGGGAGGAAAGGTCCTGAACGCAGCTTAAGAATGCCTCTCTTTTGACCTGATCCGCAGATAACTTTGAGAGGAGAAATCTGCCCTGGGAGGATGAGATTTGAATTCTATTTTGTAACCCTGAAATACTATGTCCACAGCCCAAGGATCTGGGACATCTCGTATCCACGCTTGACGAAACAAGGAAAGTTTGCACCCCACTTAAACCAATCTCGGACTGGGGGCGGACCCTTTATACTGACAGTCTCAGATGAGGGATTTTTTTTATTGCTTCCTCTTATTCCAAGTCTGATTGGGTCTCCAAGAGGACTTGGAGTGCTCCTGCTTGGAGCAGGGAGAGGAAGACTTTTGACCTCTAAAGTGGGAAAAGCAGATAAAGTCACAGATACTGCAGAAGATATCTGTGCAGCAAAGTCTACTGGCAAATAAACTTCTCCAGGAACACTGTATGTGAAGCCGTTGAGGCTTGGGACGTATGAGGAGAAAGCTGTGGCACAGCCTGAACAGCTTTTCCTAAACATGAGGAACAAAATTGCATAGGTAAGACAATTTGGACCTCCAAACATAAGCATTTATCAAAAGGATCAGACTCCTGTTCATTATCCATAGCTGATAAAGGCCCAAAAAGTAAGGAATGTCTTTAAGAAAAGTATTTTTCTTCAAAACGCTAGGCAAATAGAAAATACACCTCAGAAGCTGAGGTGCCCTACCGTAACCTTCAGAGACTGACCGAACTATGGACTCTCCAGTCGGCCAGACGTTATCTCATAGCTACAACAAAGAGAAACTCATAGAAATGACGCCGCTCAGAATCTGAAGATCGGGAGGTCACGTGAGCGGCATCTAAAGAAACTGCGCAATAAGTAAAAAGCTCTGAAGTAAAAAAACGGAGTAACCGTTTAAAACATTCCCCACATAAGATGTTATAAAATTACAAATCATATAGCCATAAAGTCAGAGGCCCTCCCAAACCTATAAGGAAGGCCGTTAACCCTTTATAGTCTCTTTCCACATACAAATAGTGCCTGCAAACTGCCCCAAATAATCCTCACTAAAGGATTATAAATGTCCCATGAAATGAATGCAGAATTAAAATAGATAGTGCAAGTCTCCAGTACCTAGAAGACAAGTAGCACTTACCTGCATTTGCAGCTATCGGGCAGGAAGAAAGCTCACAAGGTGTGAAAGGACACATACTCCTATCAGAGACCTGTAGAAAAAAAAAAAAAAAGAACAGAGTAACCAACTCTGGCTTTCTATACCAAGGGCAGCAAATATGTTAGAAAACAAAGCAAGGGCCACCTCACATCTTTCTAACTGCTTAAAAGCCACCACTACTCTTACTCAAGAGATTGACATGGACACAGCTAAACCCAAATTCTTGCTTGTAGGGGAAAGTACCAGAAAAAGGAATAAATATCTTCGGACACCAACTTCACGTCCTCCATTGACAGAGGCAAAAAGAATAACTGGGGGTTATGGGTAAGGGAAGTGACACTTAACAGCTTTAAGGGTGCTCTTTGCCTCCTCCTGCTGGCCAGGAGTGAATATCCCACTAGTAATTGGAATGACGTCATGGACTCTCCATGCCTTAGGAAAGAAAATGGCAGCAGGTGCTCTGGACTGATGAGTAAAGATGTGAAATATTTGGCTGTGGCAGAAGGTAGTTTGCTGAAGGACTGGAGAGTGGTAGAAAAATGAGTGCCGGCAACGGTGGTGGGGGTTCTTTGCAAGTTTGGGAGTGCATTTCTGCTTATGGAGTTGGGGATTTGGTGAGAATTAATAGTCTCCTCAATTTTGAGAAGTACAGGCATCTGATTGGCCCCAATTGTATTCTGCAGCATGACAACGACTCCAAATATACAGCCAAAGTCATTAAGAAATATCTTCAGCATAAAGAGGAACAAAGATTGCTGGAAGTGATGGTATGATCTTCAGTCCTGATCTTAAAGGGACAGTATAGTCAAAATTAAACTTTCATGATTCAGATAGGGCAAGCATTTTTAAACAACTTTACAAATTACTTTTACCCTCAAATTTGCTTTGCTCTCTTGGTGGAAAGCTATACCAAGGTAGGCTCACATGCAAATTTCTAAGCCATTGAATAGCCTCTTTTCTTAGTGGATTTTGACAGTTGGACACTGCTAGTTCATGTTAACATTCATTTATATATCACGAGAGAAAATAAGTCCTGGAGACATCCAAAATAAATTAAAAAAATCTAAAATAAATAAAACCAGCTTTATTGGATATTCTTATTAAAATGAAGCAAACAGAAGAGAGAGTTCTGGCTGGTCTTACACGTTTCAGCGTGTGGCGTATTCATAGACCCCCGGAACCTGTGTTCACGTATGGATTTACTTTTACAGCAGCTTGTTTTGCATTGCTTTCATGCTTCATCTATTGTGATGTGTGATTGGAAGGGGCCTTGCCACGTGCTTCAGAAGTCTCCGTTGATTGACCCACAGGAGTCGGGAGGAGGAGCGCGGAGACGCGTCTCTCTCGGACCAGGGTCTCCGGAGCAAAAAGCAAGCCGTGCCGCTACTCGATAGCACAGGTCAGCTATTCACCTTACCGGACGGGCTCTGAAGACAGAGCTGAGCCGTGATAGCATCTTACCATTTCTTACTGGACGGGCTCTGAGGACAGAGCTGAGCCGGGACAGCAATCTTAAAGCACGTTTAAAGTTCATACATCAGACATGTATAGCGGTAAGATAATCTATTTGACTGTATGACCGGTTTCTTTACAGATTTTCTTTGCTAAACAGCGCTGAGAGATTAATTTTTGTCTTTGCTCATTAATTTATATATTTACACTAATATATCATTTGTTTGATGGGAAAGTTTGATACATTTCTTGTGGAATTTTAATAATTTTAGACGAGATTCCTTTTAAATACTTGTCAGATTTATAAAACAAAAATACTTTGTTAGCCATTAAAATATTTACAGAATTATATATAAATTTGGCAAGAGAATATTTCCAATGGATTGTGGGTATAATGAAGAGTAATTGTCCTGTGCCTGACAGGCTGCAGTACAGACCATGCATGCTGTTAGCATCACATTATCTGCAGTGAAGCGGCACTGAGCCACATTCCTAAAAATTAGTCAGCAATTTGCCAGATATCTAATCTTAATTGTGCCAAGGCCATTTCTCACCTGTAAGTGGGCCATTGGCCTGCTGTAAGCTGCCAAGAATCTTCTCGCCAAGCAAATGAGCCGGGTCACCACCTAGAGGAAATACAAGATACATTATCAGAAGACGTTGCCAAATCACAATCTGGAATTAATTAGCTGCTATTGGAATGTCTGTTTCCTATAATGGAGAAAGTATTGATTTCTTATGCATTTGGGTAATTGGGTTTTTATTGGCAGGATCTGTTAATGCTACAGCCAACTCTGTGAAAGTGTCATTCTATAAAAGTCATGTTAACCCATATATAGTTAGGGAAACGTATGCAAAAATACAGTTCATTTAAGCCATCATTTAAGCCCAGCATATGGAAAGCATTGCTGGGAATAAGCTTGCTTTTGCAGGATTTTATCATAATCAGAATGACCTTGCAGATTGAACATATATATATTCAGTGTGGTAGTGTGCAGACGTTCCCATAATGTTACTGCTCATTATTAGAAATAGTGATGTGCAATGAAAGGAATGACCATTTTTTTTTTCTCGAGCCGCCTCTGAGCTCTGATGCATAGCTATCGGCCAATGCTACATGACTGACCACTATCAGAAGTTGGACATAGGTACCACGTTAAAGGGACATGAAACCCAAATTTTTTTATTTCATGATTTAGGTAGAACATACCATTTTAAACAACTTTCCAGTTTATTTCTATTATCAAATTTGCTTCATCCTCTTGGTATCATTTATTGAAGAAGCAGCAATGCACTACTGGTTTCTAACTGAACACATGGGTGAGAGCCAATGATAATCAGTATATATATATATGCAGCCACCAATCAGCAGCTAGAACCTAGGATATTTGCTGCTCCTGAGCTTTCCTAGATAAACTTTTTAGCAAAAGATAAGAGAAAGAAGCAAATTAAAAATATAAGTAAATTTGAAAGATGTTTAAAAACATAATTTATGTAAGAACTTACCTGATAAATTCATTTCTTTCATATTAACAAGAGTCCATGAGCTAGTGACGTATGGGATATACATTCCTACCAGGAGGGGCAAAGTTTCCCAAACCTTAAAATGCCTATAAATACACCCCTCACCACACCCACAAATCAGTTTAACGAATAGCCAAGAAGTGGGGTGATAAGAAAAAAAGTGCGAAGCATATAAAATAAGGAATTGGAATAATTGTGCTTTATACAAAAAAATCATAACCACCACAAAAAAGGGTGGGCCTCATGGACTCTTGTTAATATGAAAGAAATGAATTTATCAGGTAAGTTCTTACATAAATTATGTTTTCTTTCATGTAATTAACAAGAGTCCATGAGCTAGTGACGTATGGGATAATGACTACCCAAGATGTGGATCTTTCCACACAAGAGTCACTAGAGAGGGAGGGATAAAATAAAGACAGCCAATTCCTGCTGAAAATAATCCACACCCAAAATAAAGTTTAACAAAAAACATAAGCAGAAGATTCAAACTGAAACCGCTGCCTGAAGAACTTTTCTACCAAAAACTGCTTCAGAAGAAGAAAATACATCAAAATGGTAGAATTTAGTAAAAGTATGCAAAGAGGACCAAGTTGCTGCTTTGCAGATCTGGTCAACCGAAGCTTCATTCCTAAACGCCCAGGAAGTAGATACTGACCTAGTAGAATGAGCTGTAATTCTCTGAGGCGGAATTTTACCCGACTCAACATAGGCAAGATGAATTAAAGATTTCAACCAAGATGCCAAAGAAATGGCAGAAGCTTTCTGGCCTTTCCTAGAACCGGAAAAGATAACAAATAGACTAGAAGTCTTACGGAAAGATTTCGTAGCTTCAACATAATATTTCAAAGCTCTAACAACATCCAAAGAATGCAATGATTTCTCCTTAGAATTCTTAGGATTAGGACATAATGAAGGAACCACAATTTCTCTACTAATGTTGTTGGAATTCACAACTTTAGGTAAAAATTCAAAAGAAGTTCGCAACACCGCCTTATCCTGATGAAAAATCAGAAAAGGAGACTCACACGAAAGAGCAGATAATTCAGAAACTCTTCTAGCAGAAGAGATGGCCAAAAGGAACAAAACTTTCCAAGAAAGTAATTTAATGTCCAATGAATGCATAGGTTCAAACGGAGGAGCTTGAAGAGCTCCCAGAACCAAATTCAAACTCCAAGGAGGAGAAATTGACTTAATGACAGGTTTTATACGAACCAAAGCTTGTACAAAACAATGAATATCAGGAAGAATAGCAATCTTTCTGTGAAAAAGAACAGAAAGAGCGGAGATTTGTCCTTTCAAAGAACTTGCGGACAAACCCTTATCTAAACCATCCTGAAGAAACTGTAAAATTCTCGGTATTCTAAAAGAATGCCAAGAAAAATGATGAGAAAGACACCAAGAAATATAAGTCTTCCAGACTCTATAATATATCTCTCGAGATACAGATTTACGAGCCTGTAACATAGTATTAATCACGGAGTCAGAGAAACCTCTATGACCAAGAATCAAGCGTTCAATCTCCATACCTTTAAATTTAAGGATTTCAGATCCGGATGGAAAAGAGGACCTTGTGACAGAAGGTCTGGTCTTAACGGAAGAGTCCATGGTTGGCAAGATGCCATCCGGACAAGATCCGCATACCAAAACCTGTGAGGCCATGCCGGAGCTATTAGCAGAACAAACGAGCATTCCCTCAGAATCTTGGAGATAACTCTTGGAAGAAGAACTAGAGGCGGAAAGATATAGGCAGGATGATACTTCCAAGGAAGTGATAATGCATCCACTGCCTCCGCCTGAGGATCCCGGGATCTGGACAGATACCTGGGAAGTTTCTTGTTTAGATGAGAGGCCATCAGATCTATCTCTGGGAGCCCCCACATTTGAACAATCTGAAGAAATACCTCTGGGTGAAGAGACCATTCGCCCGGATGCAACGTTTGGCGACTGAGATAATCCGCTTCTTAATTGTCTACACCTGGGATATGAACCGCAGAGATTAGACAGGAGCTGGATTCCGCCCAAACTAAAATTCGAGATACTTCTTTCATAGCCAGAGGACTGTGAGTCCCTCCTTGATGATTGATGTATGCCACAGTTGTGACATTGTCTGTCTGAAAACAAATGAACGATTCTCTCTTCAGAAGAGGCCAAAACTGAAGAGCTCTGAAAACTGCACGGAGTTCCAAGATATTGATCGGTAATCTCACCTCCTGAGATTCCCAAACTCCTTGTGCCGTCAGAGATCCCCACACAGCTCCCCAACCTGTGAGACTTGCATCTGTTGAAATTACAGTCCAGGTCGGAAGAACAAAAGAAGCCCCCTGAATTAAACGAAGGTGATCTGTCCACCACGTTAGAGAGTGCCGAACAATCGGTTTTAAAGATATTAATTGATATATCTTCGTGTAATCCCTGCACCATTGGTTCAGCATACAGAGCTGAAGAGGTCGCATGTGAAAACGAGCAAAGGGGATCGCGTCCGATGCAGCAGTCATAAGACCTAGAATTTCCATGCATAAGGCTACCGAAGGGAATGATTGAGACTGAAGGTTTCGACAGGCTGTAATCAATTTTAGACGTCTCTTGTCTGTTAAAGACAGAGTCATGGACACTGAATCTATCTGGAAACCCAGAAAGGTTACCCTTGTTTGAGGAATCAAAGAACTTTTTGGTAAATTGATCCTCCAACCATGATCTTGAAGAAACAACACAAGTCGATTCGTATGAGACTCTGCTAAATGTAAAGACTGAGCAAGTACCAAGATATCGTCCAAATAAGGAAATACCACAATACCCTGTTCTCTGATTACAGACAGAAGGGCACCGAGAATCTTTGTGAAAATTCTTGGAGCTGTAGCAAGGCCAAACGGTAGAGCCACAAATTGGTAATGCTTGTCTAGAAAAGAGAATCTCAGGAACTGATAATGATCTGGATGAATCGGAATATGCAGATATGCATCCTGTAAATCTATTGTGGACATATAATTCCCTTGCTGAACAAAAGGCAATATAGTCCTTACAGTTACCATCTTGAACGTTGGTATCCTTACATAACGATTCAATAATTTTAGATCCAGAACTGGTCTGAAGGAATTCTCCTTCTTTGGTACAATGAAGAGATTTGAATAAAACCCCATCCCCTGTTCCGGAACTGGAACTGGCATAATTACTCCAGCCAACTCTAGATCTGAAACACAATTCAGAAATGCTTGAGCTTTCACTGGATTTACTGGGACATGGGAAAGAAAAAATCTCTTTGCAGGAGGTCTCATCTTGAAACCAATTCTGTACCCTTCTGAAACAATGTTCTGAATCCAAAGATTGTGAACAGAATTGATCCAAATTTCTTTGAAAAAACGTAACCTGCCCCCTACCAGCTGAACTGGAATGAGGGCCGTACCTTCATGTGAACTTAGAAGCAGGCTTTGCCTTTCTAGCAGGCTTGGATTTATTCCAGACTGGAGATGGTTTCCAAACTGAAACTGCTCCTGAGGACGAAGGATCAGGCTTTTGTTCTTTGTTGAAACGAAAGGAACGAAAACGATTGTTAGCCCTGTTTTTACCTTTAGACTTTTTATCCTGTGGTAAAAAAGTTCCTTTCCCACCAGTAACAGTTGAAATAATAGAATCCAACTGAGAACCAAATAATTTGTTTCCCTGGAAAGAAATGGAAAGTAGAGTTGATTTAGAAGCCATATCAGCATTCCAGGTCTTAAGCCATAAAGCTCTTCTGGCTAAGATAGCCAGAGACATAAACCTAACATCAACTCTAATAATATCAAAAATGGCATCACAGATGAAATTATTAGCATGCTGGAGAAGAATAATAATATCATGAGAATCACGATTTGTTACTTGTTGCGCTAGAGTTTCCAACCAAAAAGTTGAAGCTGCAGCAACATCAGCCAATGATATAGCAGGTCTAAGAAGATTACCTGAACATAGATAAGCTTTTCTTAGAAAAGATTCAATTTTTCTATCTAAAGGATCCTTAAACGAGGTACCATCTGACGTAGGAATGGTAGTACGTTTAGCAAGGGTAGAAATAGCCCCATCAACTTTAGGGATTTTGTCCCAAAATTCTAACCTGTCAGGCGGAACAGGATATAATTGCTTAAAACGTTTAGAAGGAGTAAATGAATTACCCAATTTATCCCATTCCTTAGAAATTACTGCAGAAATAGCATTAGGAACAGGAAAGACTTCTGGAATAACCGCAGGAGCTTTAAAAACTTTATCCAAACGTATAGAATTAGTATCAAGAGGACTAGAATCCTCTATTTCTAAAGCAATTAGTACTTCTTTAAGTAAAGAGCGAATAAATTCCATCTTAAATAAATATGAAGATTTATCAGCATCAATCTCTGAGATAGAATCCTCTGAACCAGAAGAGTCCAAAGAATCAGAATGATGGTGTTCATTTAAAAATTCATCTGTAGAGAGAGAAGATTTAAAAGGCTTTTTACGTTTACTAGAAGGAGAAATAACAGACAAAGCCTTCTTTATGGATTCAGAAACAAAATCTCTTATGTTATCAGGAACATTCTGCACCTTAGATGTTGAGGGAACTGCAACAGGCAATGGTACATCACTAAAGGAAATATTATCTGCTTTAACAAGTTTGTCATGACAATTATTACAAACAACAGCTGGAGGAATAGCTACCAAAAGTTTACAGCAGATACACTTAGCTTTGGTAGATCCAGCAGGCAGTGGTTTTCCTGTAGTATCTTCTGGCTCAGATGCAACGTGAGACATCTTGCAATATGTAAGAGAAAAAACAACATATAAAGCAAAATAGATCAAATTCCTTATAAGACAGTTTCAGGAATGGGAAAAAAATGCCAAACATCAAGCTTCTAGCAACCAGAAGCAAATGAAAAATGAGACTGAAATAATGTGGAGACAAAAGCGACGCCCATATTTTTTGGCGCCAAATAAGACGCCCACATTATTTGGCGCCTAAATGCTTTTGGCGCCAAAAATGACGCCACATCCGGAACGCCGACATTTTTGGCGCAAAATAACGTCAAAAATGACGCAACTTCCGGCGACACGTATGACGCCGGAAACGGAAAAGAATTTTTGCGCCAAAAAAGTCCGCGCCAAGAATGACGCAATAAAATGAAGCATTTTCAGCCCCCGCGAGCCTAACAGCCCACAGGGAAAAAAGTCAAATTTTTGAGGAAGAAAAAAATATGATAATTTAAAGCATAATCCCAAATATGAAACTGACTGTCTGGAAATAAGGAAAGTTGAACATTCTGAGTCAAGGCAAATAAATGTTTGAATACATATATTTAGAACTTTATAAATAAAGTGCCCAACCATAGCTTAGAGTGTCACAGAAAATAAGACTTACTTACCCCAGGACACTCATCTACATGTTTGTAGAAAGCCAAACCAGTACTGAAACGAGAATCAGTAGAGGAAATGGTAAATATAAGAGTATATCGTCGATCTGAAAAGGGAGGTAAGAGATGAATCTCTACGACCGATAACAGAGAACCTTATGAAATAGACCCCGTAGAAGGAGATCACTGCATTCAATAGGCAATACTCCTCACATCCCTCTGACATTCACTGCACGCTGAGAGGAAAACCGGGCTCCAACTTGCTGCGGAGCGCATATCAACGTAGAATCTAGCACAAACTTACTTCACCACCTCCCTTGGAGGCAAAGTTTGTAAAAACTGATTTGTGGGTGTGGTGAGGGGTGTATTTATAGGCATTTTAAGGTTTGGGAAACTTTGCCCCTCCTGGTAGGAATGTATATCCCATACGTCACTAGCTCATGGACTCTTGTTAATTACATGAAAGAAATTGTATTCTCTGTCTAAATCATAATTGTATATATGACTTTACTGTCCCTTTAATAAGCCAAATTCTTATCTTTTTAATATCAATTCTCATCCGATTTCTTTGGAAAATATGTTTTGTTTTTACCCACTTGCTCTGTTATTTTTTATTTCGCTGCAGTAGCAGGTCCCGATTAAGTACTTAAATGTCAATGTGCAAATAAAATAAATAATCTGAGAATCCAAAAAGCTGTCTATTAAAAAGATGGTAAAGAAACCAATGTTAAAATAAAGCTTTGCAGTACTTATGTCTATATTATTAATAATGATATATATATATATATATATATATATATATATATCGCTGTGTGTATATATATATATATATATATATATATATATATATCGCGCTGTGTATATATATATATATATATATATATACACACACACAAACACCAATAAATTTATGAATTTTTCTTCAACTAAAAGTCCTGAGAGTGCATTTGCTTTGCGGAATATTTACTATATTTATGAACCCAGGCAGATGACCATTGGAGGGCAACACTGTAGCTTGGAGATGTTCCACATGTGCATATATGGGTGCAGAGAGATAAATATATCTCCAATAAGTAAACTAGTGTGATCAACAGAAATAAAAGGTGTAGTTAGCTCACCTGTTAGATCACAGGGTCCAGTGGTCAACGTTGTGTACCTTTCTTGGTATTACTCTCCAGGAATAACTTACGTTCCAATATGTTAATTAAATTAAATGCCCAGACAGTCTAGTGTTTAGACTGGAAAGGAATTGTAGGAACACCCCTCTGATTCCCTCCGTATGATTGGACAGAGGGTGGATAGAAGGGATATTCCACTTTATTATGAGCTGTGTATCCGTGTGAAAGATGTGTATATAAAACCAATAAAAAATACTTTTATTTAGAAAATATTAAAAATCAATAATTGATCAATCCCAAATAGATACGTAATGTATAATAGTAATAAAAGTAGTATAAAAATAGTCTATATATATATATATATATATATATATATATATATAAATACAAAATTATTTGATAAATATATGTATTGCTAAAAACAATGGCGAAAATAGAGGAATGCAGACATAAAGCGAATGTATGAAAAAACGTGGTTAAAATAAAGTGTAATAGATAGGGGGTATGCCGTTTAGTGCAATCCCTTGTAAGCACTTACTTGATAAAAAAACTTACTTGATAGAAAATGGATATTTGAGATGTGTAGATAGCTAAAAATAGCTGCTAGTGAGTTGGACTGTTGGCGGTGCAGCCTAACAGCGATGTCAGATATCCGGAAGTGACGTCACATGCCTTACGCGTTTTGTGAGCGTATCAGCTCACTTCAGAGGCATGTTATCTGCAGCCATCCGGGTCATGCTTATAAAGCAGGTTGATTGACTAATTGGTGAATTACTTAAATTAATTTGATGTAATTGGCTTTCTGACCATTTTACACTTATTAGGAAATGGACTAAGAAATTTAATTATTCTATTCTATTTGCTTCTGTCTATATATGAGGTAATACTGAAGAAAGAGTGTAATAAAACAGATGTACTTATATTTAGTGTGAAAGGAATTGACTGGAAAATATATATGTAATATAATATAAAATGTATATCATATACATAATATAAGAAATTAAACGTATGTAAATATGTATTTAAAGAGAGTTAAGTTAGAGGAATGCTGCTAAATCTATATCGGTATTTAGCCCATATGGTTTTCTTGTTTTCAACTTGTAAATCCAATACGTTTCCCCTTTTTCTCAGTTGCAACAGTCTATCAACTCCTTCAATTGAAGGTAAATGCTCAATTGCTTTAATTGTTAACTCTTTATCATTTTTATTGTGAAACTCTTCATAAATGAGTTCCAATGCCATATTCGGGAGTGTCACTAGTGATGTTAATATGTTCTAGGCACCTAGTTTTCAGAGTTCTCTTCGTTCTTCCAATATAGTTCTTGTTACAACTGCATGTAAGTTGATAAATAACAAATTGAGATTTGCAGTTCATAAAACTCTCTATTTCATATTTGTTTTCTCCATCACTAATCCAATGGTTCTCTTCCTTATTTCTGCTAATATGGTCACAGCAAGTGCAGTTCTTCCTATTGCACTTAAAAAAAACTTTTGTTTTTGTTGTTAAAGGGACAGTTCACCCAAAAAAATTCTCCCCTTTAAATTATTCCCAATGATCCTTTTAACCTGCTAGAGTGTATTAAATTTGTTACAAGTAGCTCCTTTACTCCTAATTCAGCATTTGAAATAGCTGATTTAGCCTGTGGTATCGCCCCCTACACTGAACAAATTAATACTGGAGTATAGGCTATTGAATAGCCCAAGTATACACAGCCAGCAGAAGAGATTACACTCTTAGTGGGATACAGGATAGTTAAGTAATAAAATGATAATTTTCCATTGTTCTCTCTATGTATTGAGCTTTGGTGTGCCAGCCAAATAAAAGATAAGGAAGCAAGTCTTTCTACACAAACTTAGAACACAATGACATCTGATATCACCTTTAAGTTCAACCTATTGTAATAGGCTGTGGTTTCAAAGCACAAAATCAGCTACTTCATATATACAAATAAGCATGAAAATGGAATTTCTCAAATATTTTATACCCTGCAGTTGGTATAACAAGTCATTTAAAATACATTAATGGAAAAACAATTTTACAGTGTACTGTCCCTTTAACCAATTATGTTGTTTTTGAGTTCTTTTTGTCTTAAAGGGACACTAAACCCAACATTTTTATTTCATGATTCAGATAGAAAATATAAATTTAAACAATCCAATTTACTTCTTTGATTTATTTTGCTACATTTTCTCTTACTTGGTGTATCCAGTCCACGGATTCATCCTTACTTGTGGGATATTCTCAATCCCTAAAGGAAGTGGCAAAGAGAGCACACAGCAAAGCTGTCCATATAGCTCCCCTCAGGCTCCGCCCGCCCAGTCATTCTCTTTGCCGCTCTAACAAGTAGCATCTCCACGGGAGGGTAAAGAGTTTGTGGTGTTAGATTTGTAGTTTTATTTCTTCAATCAAGAGTTTGTTATTTTAAAAAAGTGATGAAGATTTCTGCTGAGAGGAAAAAGATTTTAGCATGTTGTAACTAAAATCCATTGCTGTTCCCACACAGGACTGTTGAGTACCGGAGAACTTCAGTTGGGGGGAACAGTTTGCAGGCTTAACTGCTTAAGGTATGCTCAGTCATTTATTTCTATCAAGACCTTTTAATGCTAGAAGACTGACAGAAATCCCCATGAGGGAAGGTAAGCCATTTTCTGAGACGCAGTATAGAAGGATGGCTTCAGTTAAGGGCTTAAATACTGGTAGACACTGATGGGCTAAATCGATTATTTTATTAATGGAATCGTATATTTGTTCAAGTGTTTGAAACGTTGGAAACATTTTTGGGGTTTTTATTACGCCTGGCATATTATTAGACGCCTAGTCTGACTCAGGAAGGCCCCATATCTCTGGACTGAAGAGGGAGGGGGCCTCATTTTCGCGCCTCAGTTGCGCAGTTGATTTTCAAGACAGCTTCATGCAGCTTCACGTGTAGAGTCCTAAGAGTGCAGGAGGACATCAAGGAGGCTTATATTTCTGCTACAAATAACCCTAAAGGAAGGTAGGGACACAGCAAAGACTGTGGCACCGTGCAGTAGTGTGTTAAACCGGTTGTTTACTGCAATTTGCTCCGGTTTGGTCAATAAGGGGTTAATTGATTTGAAAATTTGTGTGCAATCATTTCAAAGCATTAGGATCATGTGGTGAAATTTTCATAAAGATCGGATGTTTTTTGGTGATTTGGTAAAAAAGTGTGTGCTTTTTATTATTTAAAGACACAGTAACGTTATTTCAAAAAGTGATTTTTTTTCTGTATTGTAGTGCTGTATAAGTCTGTCAAACATGTCTGAGACTTCAGATAGACCTTGTTCTTTATGTTTAAAAGCCATGGCGGTACCCCCATTGCATTTATGTGTGAAGTGTGCTAAAACATCTAAGCATTTTAAAGACCATCCAGTGACACTTAAAAATGTAGCCCAAGATGATTCTTTAACAGAGGGTAATGAGGATAGTCCTTCTTCCTCTCCCCATGTGTCGACACCAGTTACGCCCGCGCAAGCGATGCCTAGTACCTCTAGCGCATTGGCCCCTATTACTTTACAACAATTAGCAGCAGTAATGGATAATTCCCTTGCAGCATTTTTATCCAAACTGCCAGTTTTTCCAAAAAAGCGTGATAGCTCAGTATTAAATACAGAGGATGAGCAATCAGAAGCTTTGGATGATTTATCTGTAGTACCCTCACAAAACTCAGAAGTAGCAGTGAGGGAAGGTCTGTCTGAGGGAGAAATTTCTGATACAGGAAAAGTTTCTCAGCGGGCAGATTCAGATTCCTTAGCGTTTAAATTTAAGCTGGAACACCTCCGCGTCCTGCTTAAGGAGGTTTTAGCTACGCTGGATGATTGTGACCCCATGGTGGTCCCAGAAAAATTGTGTAAGATGGACAGGTTTTTAGAGGTCCCTGTATACACTGAGGCATTTCCGATCCCAAAGAGGGTGGCGGATATTGTGACTAGGGAGTGGGAGAGACCAGGTGTACCCTTTGTCCCCCCCCCTATCTTTAAGAAAATGTTCCCCATAAACGACCCCAGGTGGGAGGAATGTCAGATGGTCCCTAGGGTAGAGGGGGCTGTTTCAACACTTGCTAAGCGTACAACTATACCAATAGGGGACAGTTGTGCTTTCAAAGATCCTATGGATAAAAAATTGGAAGGATTGCTGAAGAATATTTTTGTTCAGCAAGGTTTTCTGCTTCAACCAATTGCCTGTATTATTCCTGTAACTACTGCAGCGGCTTTTTGGTTCGAGGCCCTGGAGGAGTCGCTCCAGAGGGATACTTCATACGATGAGGTCATGGATAGAATTCATGCTCTAAAGCTGGCTAATTCTTTTATCACTGATGCCGCTCTCCAGTTAGCTAAACTAGCGGCGAAAAACTCAGGTTTTGCCATCATGGCGCGAAGAGCGCTTTGGCTCAAGTCGTGGTCAGCGGATGTGTCGTCCAAAACGAAACTTAAATATTCCCTTCAAGGTTGAAAACCCTTTTCGGCCCAGAGCTGAAAGAAATTATTTCAGATATCACTGGAGGCAAGGGCCATGCCCTTCCACAAGATAGGCCGTTTAAGGCCAAAAACAAGGCTAATTTTCGCTCCTTTCGCAACTTCAGGAGCGGACCTGCTGCAACCTCTGCTGTCGCAAAGCAAGATAACGCTTCCCAGCCCAAAGCAACCTGGAAACCCTTGCAGGGCTGGAATAAGGGTAAACAGGCCAAGAAGCCTGCTCCTGCTACCAAGACAGCATGAAGGGGTAGCCCCCGATCCGGGACCGGATCTAGTAGGGGGCAGACTTTCTCTCTTTGCTCAGGCTTGAGCAAGAGATGTTCCGGATCCCTGGGCATTAGAAATAGTTGCTCAGGGGTACCTTCTAGAATTCAAGGATTCTCCCCCAAGGGGAAGGTTCCACATTTCTCGTTTGTCTTCAGACCAAACAAAGAAAAAGGCGTTCTTACGCTGTGTAGACGATCTCCTAAAAATGGGAGTAGTACACCCAGTTCCAATTGCAGAACAAGGACTGGGCTTTTACTCAAACTCCTCAGAGTTCCGTCTTTCAAGATGGAAACCATTCGGACAATCTTGTCGATGATCCAGGAAGGTCAATATATGACTATCGTGGATCTAAAGGATGCGTACCTACATATTCCTATCCACAAAGATCACCATCAGTTCCTAAGGTTCGCCTTTCTGGACAAACATTACCAGTTTGTGGCCCTTCCTTTCGGGTTGGCCACCGCTCCCAGAATTTTCACAAAGGTGCTAGGGTCCCTTCTAGCTGTGCTAAGGCCGCGGGGCATTGCAGTAGCACCTTACCTAGACGACATATTAATACAGGCGTCGTCTTTCCACAGAGCCAAGGCTCATACGGACATTGTTCTGGCCTTTCTAAGGTCTCACGGGTGGAAGGTGAATGTAGAAAAAAGTTCTCTGTCCCCGCTCACAAGGGTTCCCTTCCTGGGAACACTAATAGACTTGGTAGAAATGAAAATCTTTCTGACAGAGGTCAGGAAGTCGAAACTTTTGAATACTTGCCGAGCTCTTCATTCCATTCCTCGGCTTTCTGTGGCTCAGTGCATGGAGGTAATTGGTTTAATGGTTGCGGCAATGGACGTAGTCCCTTTTGCCCGAATTCATCTCAGACCACTGCAACTGTGCATGCTCAAGCAGTGGAATTGGGATTGCGGAGATTAATCTCCTCAAATACAAATGGGCCAGAAAACCAGAGACTCTCTTCTCTGGTGGTTGTCTCAAGATCACCTGTCTCAGGGAATGAGTTTCCGCAGACCGGAGTGGATCATTGTCACGACCGATGCCAGTCTGTTAGGCTGGGGTGCGGTCTGGAACTCCCTGAAGGCTCAGGGTCTATGGTCTCGGGAAGAATCTCTTCTCCCGATAAACATTTTGGAGCTGAGAGCGATATACAACACGCTCCAGGCGTGGCCTCAACTAGCGGAGGCCAAATTCAACAGATTTCAGTCGGACAACATCACGACTGTAGCGTACATCAATCATCAGGGGGGAACAAAGAGTTCCCTAGCCATGAAGGAAGTATCCAAGATCATCAAATGGGCGGAGGATCACTCCTGCCATCTATCTGCAATTCACATCCCAGGGTTAGACAACTGGGAGGCGGATTTTCTAAGTCGTCAGACTTCTCATCCGGGTGAGTGGGAACTCCACCCGGAGGTTTTTGTTCAGCTGACCCAGCTATGGGGCATTCCAGAATTGGATCTGATGGCGTCCCGTCGGAACACCAAACTTCCCCTTTACGGATCCAGATCCAGGGATCCCAAGGCGGCATTGATAGATGCTTTAACAGCGCCTTGGTCATTCAGTCTAGCTTATGTCTTTCCACCGTTTCCTCTTCTCCCTCGGCTAATAGCCAGAATCAAACAGGAGAAGGCTTCGGTAATTCTGATAGCGCCTGCGTGACCACGCAGGACTTGGTATGCAGACCTAGTGGACATGTCATCGGTCCCACCATGGAAACTGCCATCGAGGCAGGATCTTCTAATTCAAGGTCCTTTCAAGCATCCAAATCTAGTTTCTCTGCAACTGACTGCTTGGAGATTGAACGCTTAATTCTAGCTAAGCGTGGTTTCTCTGAATCAGTTATAGACACTCTGATACAGGCCAGAAAGCCTGTCACCAGGAAAATTTACCATAAGATATGGCGGAAATATCTTAGTTGGTGTGAATCCAAGGGTTACTCGTGGAGTAAGGTTAGGATTCCAAGGATATTAGCTTTTCTCCAAGAAGAATTGGAGAAAGGTCTGTCAGCTAGTTCCTTAAAGGGACAGATTTCTGCTCTGTCTATCCTGTTGCATAAGCGCCTGGCAGCTGTACCAGACGTACAGGTGTTTGCACAGGCCCTAGTTAGAATCAAGCCCGTTTACAAGCCTGTGGCTCCTCGGATCCTAAATTTAGTTCTTTCAGTTCTTCAAGGGGTTCCGTTTGAACCTTTGCATTCCATAGATATTAAGTTATTATCTTGGAAAGTTTTGTTTTTAGCAGCCATTTCTTCTGCTCGAAGAGTTTCTGAATTTTCTGCTTTGCAGTGTGATCCACCCTATCTGGTGTTCCATGCAGATAAGGTTGTTTTGCGTACCAAACCTGGTTTTCTTCCACAAGTGGTTTCTAATAAGAATATTAACCAGGAAATCATTGTTCCTTCTCTGTGTCCTAATCCAGTTTCTAGGAAGGAACGACTTTTACACAATCTTGACGTGGTTCGTGCTTTAAAATTCTATTTAAAAGCAACTAAAGATTTCAGACAAACATCATCCTTGTTTGTCGTCTATTCTGGTAAGAGGAGAGGTCAGAAAGCGACTGCTACCTCTCTTTCCTTTTGGCTGAAAAGCATCATCCGATTGGCTTATGAGACTGCTGGACAGCAGCCTCCCAAACGAATTACAGCTCATTCCACCAGAGCTGTGGCTTTCAAGAATGAGGCTTCTGTTGAACAGATTTGTAAGGCAGCGACTTGGTCTTCACTGCATACTTTTGCCAAATTTTACAAATTCGATACTTTGCTTCTTTGGAGGCTATTTTTGGGAGAAAGGTTTTGCAAGCAGTGGTGCCTTCCGTTTAGGTGACCTGACTTGTTCCCTCCCTTCATCCGTGTCCTAAAGCTTTGGTATTGGTATCCCACAATTAAGGATGAATCCCTGGACTGGATACACCAAGTAAGAGAAAACAGAATTTATGCTTACCTGATAAATTACTTTCTCTTTCAGTGTATCCAGTCCACGGCCCGCCCTGACGTTTAAGTCAGGTTCAAATTTAATTTAAAATAACTACAGTCACCACTGCACCCTATGGTTCTCCTTTTTCTCCTAACCGTCGGTCGAATGACTGGGGGGGCGGAGCCTGAGGGGAGCTATATGGACAGCTTCGCTGTGTGCTCTCTTTGCCACTTCCTGTAGGGATTGAGAATATCCCACAAGTAAGGATGAATCCGTGGACTGGATACACCGTAAGAGAAAGTAATTTATCAGGTAAGCATAAATTCTGTTTTTTAGATCCATAGTTGAAGAAAAAGCAATGCACATGGGTGAGCCAATCACATGAAGCTTCTATGTGCAGCAACCAATCAGCAGCTACTGAGCCTATCTAGATATGCTTTTCAGCAAAGAATATTAAGAGATTAAAACAAAAATTAGATAATAGAAGTAAATTAGAAAGTTGCATGCTCTTTCTAAATCATGAAAGAAAAAATTTGGGTTTCATGTCCCTTTAAGTTTTGTTGGTATATTCTTAAGATTAGTATTTTTCTTGTAGGTAATTTTCATTTTTTCTGGTAGTATTTCCCCCAATATAGGGGCCCTTCTTAAGAGCTGCCAGTGTTTGTTCAAAATCCTTTCGATATATTTTGCTCCACTATTGTACGAGGTAATAAACCTAGGTGTCTGGAGTATTGTCTTATCTTTTCGTTTAGTATTTGTTTTGAGTAATTCATCTCTGTTAACCTCATTTATTCTTTCATACGCTTTGTCCACTGTTTGCTTATTATACTTCTTGCTGTAGAATTTTTCTTTCAAGGATAATGCTGTTCTTTCAAAGTCCTCATTTCTTGAGCAGTTACATTTGATCCGCTGGAATTGGCCATATGGGATATTGTTTATCCAGTTTTAATGATGGTTGCATGTTGCGTGCAGGTAGCCGTTGGTATCCGTTTCTTTGTTATAGATTTTAGTTTCTATTTGATTTTTTTCAATGAAGATAGTAATATCCAGAAAATTGATCTCTCTCTTATTCCAAGTCTTAGTGAACTTTAGGTTCCAGTCGTTTTGATTCGGACAGTCTACAAATTCATTGAAGTAGTATTCATCTTCTTTCCAAATAATTACAATGTCATCTATAAATCTCTTCCACATGACTGTTTTATAAGAAGATATTGTTAGTCCATACGTATCTCGTATATACGATCTGATTTGTGGAACCACTGGTTGGAGAAAGTGGTCCACATACTCTGACAGATTACTGGTTAAACTGTTTATTCCAGAAATGATTGGTCTGCCAGGAGGGTTATTAATATCCTTATGTACTTTAGGTAGGTGCTAAAAAAGTGCAGTTCTTATAGTATATATAGATAGGAAGTTAAATTCTTCTTCATTAAGAATTTTTTCTTCTTTTTTCGCATTCCTTATTAGGAGATTGTATTCATCTGAAAATTCAGATGTCTGATCTTTTGATAGTAATATGTATGTCTCCTTATCTGAAAGTAAACAGTTCGCTTCTCCAATGTAATCCAGACTCAGGAGAAAGACGGGACCAAGGGGCCCACATTTTCCAGTCTCTACAAAGGTCGACCCCGCAGAAAAGAAGAAAAGAAAGCGGGGACGTGGATGCAGAGCAGGGAAACAAGAACAAACTAAGAAGAGAAAATTGGCACTCAAGACAGCAATCAATCTGAACCAGGACAAACACACAGAAGTAAAAAATCTTTAACTTATCAGGTAGAATACTCACTGAAGAAGAGGAAAATGTTCTGCAAAAAGGCCTTTCCTTTGCGCCTAGTAAAAAACCTGATCCATTTTCACTGTTTGTCGATTGCAATAAATATATAAGAAAACTCACCCTACAACGTTACTTTAAGAAAAACTCTAAGAATCAAAGTGAAGATACAGATACAATGGAGGAGAATAGATTAATCAAACACAGTGGGTTTAAACCAAAATCCGTGTTCTATCCAACCCAGTCGAAAGGCCAATATATTTCACTATTTGAAGATCTAGTGCTTAATGATTTGGAACTTATGTGCAAATCTTTTACATTTCTGATGAAAAACCTCACAAACAAAGAAGAACGCATTATTAAGAACCTAAGCAGAGAATATGACCTGGTTTTTAGAGAAGCCGATAAAGGCGGTTCCATAGTAATACAGAACAGAACGGATTACATTGGAGAAGCGAACCGTTTACTTTCAGATAAGGAGACATGCGTATTACTATCAAAAGATCAGACATCTGAATTTTCAGATGAATACAATCTCCTAATAAGGAATGCGAAAAAAGAAGAAAAAAATCTTAATGAAGAAGATTTTAACTTCCTATCTATATATACTATAAGAACTGCACTTTTTTAGCACCTACCTAAAGTACATAAGGATATTAATAACCCTCCTGGCAGACCAATCATTTCTGGAATTAACAGCTTAACCATTAATCTGTCAGAGTATGTGGACCACTTTCTCCAACCAGTGGTTCCACAAATCAGATCGTATATACGAGATACCCCACATCTCTTGTCTATATTGAAAAAGAATAATTGGGAAGAGAATTACTCGTTGGCAACACTAGATGTTACAGCCTTATATACGTCTATTCCACACTCTAAAGGGATCAGTGCAGTTACAGATACTCTTAGGTGCGAAACAAATATCAAACTAAACCAAGTAGCTTTTATAGCAGAATCAATTAATTTTATCCTAACGAAAAACTATTTTATCTTTGAAAATAAAATCTTCCTACAAAAATTTGGCACTGCTATGGGCACCAAATTTGCCCCAAGCTTTGGCAATATATACATGGGATCATTTGAGAAACAACACGTATGGACTAACAAATTAATTGAAGTAGTATTCATCTTCTTTCCAAATAATTACAATGTCATCTATAAATCTCTTCCACATGACTGTTTTATAAGAATAAAACAGTCATGTGGAAGAGATTTATAGATGACATTGTAATTATTTGGAAAGAAGATGAATACTACTTCAATGAATTTGTAGACTGTCTGAATCAAAACGACTGGAACCTAAAGTTCACTAAGACTTGGAATAAGAGAGAGATCAATTTTCTGGATATTACTATCTTCATTGAAAAAAATCAAATAGAAACTAAAATCTATAACAAAGAAACGGATACCAACGGCTACCTGCACGCAACATGCAACCATCATTAAAACTGGATAAACAATATCCCATATGGCCAATTCCAGCGGATCAAATGTAACTGCTCAAGAAATGAGGACTTTGAAAGAACAGCATTATCCTTGAAAGAAAAATTCTACAGCAAGAAGTATAATAAGCAAACAGTGGACAAAGCGTATGAAAGAATAAATGAGGTTAACAGAGATGAATTACTCAAAACAAATACTAAACGAAAAGATAAGACAATACTCCAGACACCTAGGTTTATTACCTCGTACAATAGTGGAGCAAAAGATATCGAAAGGATTTTGAACAAACGCTGGCAGCTCTTAAGATGGGCCTCTATATTGGGGGAAATACTACCAGAAAAAATTAAAATTACCTACAAGAAAAATACTAATCTTAAGAATATACTTCCACCAACAAAACTTAAAGGGACATGAAACCCAAATTTTTTCTTTCATGATTTAGAAAGAGCATGCAATTTTAAACAACTTTCTAATTTACTTCTATTATCTAATTTGTTTTATTCTCTTAATATTCTTTGCTGAAAAGCATATCTAGATAGGCTCAGTAGCTGCTGATTGGTTGCTGCACATAGAAGCTTCATGTGATTGGCTTACCCATGTACATTGCTTTTTCTTCAACTATGGATATCTAAAAAATGTAGCAAAAATAAATAAAAGAAGTAAATTGGATTGTTTAAATTTGTATTTTCTATCTGAATCATGAAAGAAAAATGTTGGGTTTAGTGTCCCTTTAAGACAAAAAGAACTCAAAAACACATAATTGGTTAACAACAAAAACAAAAGTTTTTTTTTAAGTGCAATAGGAAAAACTGCACTTGCTGTGACCATATTAGCAGAAATAAGGAAGAGAACCATTGGATTAGTGATGGAGAAAACAAATATGAAATAGAGAGTTTTATGAACTGCAAATCTCAATTTGTTATTTATCAACTTACATGCAGTTGTAACAAGAACTATATTGGAAGAACGAAGAGAACTCTGAAAACTAGGTGCCTAGAACATATTAACATCACTAGTGACACTCCCGAATATGGCATTGGAACTCATTTTGAAGAGTTTCACAATAAAAATGATAAAGAGTTAACAATTAAAGCAATTGAGCATTTACCTTCAATAGGAGGAGTTGATAGACTGTTGCGACTGAGAAAAAGGGGAAACGTATTGGATTTACAAGTTGAAAACAAGAAAACCATATGGGCTAAATACCGATATAGATTTAGCAGCATTCCTCTAACTTATCTCTCTTTAAATACATATTTACATACGTTTAATTTCTTATATTATGTATATGATATACATTTTATATTATATTACATATATATTTTCCAGTCAATTCCTTTCACACTAAATATAAGTACATCTGTTTTATTACACTCTTTCTTCAGTATTACCCCATATATAGACAGAAGCAAATAGAATAGAATAATTACATTTCTTAGTCCATTTCCTAATAAGTGTAAAATGGTCAGCAAGCCAATTACATCAAATTGATTTAAGTAATTCACCAATTAGTCAATCAACCTGCTTTATAAGCATGACCCGGATGGCTGCAGATAACATGTCTCCAGGGCCGGATTGGGCCACCGGGAAGAAACCCGGTGAGCCGCCGGTCGGCAGAGGCTGCTCAGCTGGAGTGCAGGCGCAGCAAGCAACTTGGCACAGAGTTGTGTGAGAGAGCGCTACCTGGCAGTAGCTGCAAGTTAACCAGTTCCTTAGATAGTTAGATATACCTTTTGTGGCAGCCAGTGGGCTGGGCGTACCATGGGGCTTGCGCTAAACCTGCCTGCACCCGGCTGCAGCCAATCTGTGCACTGTGTGAGACGAGTCACTCTGACATCACAGTCTCTCTGAGAGGGAAATCCAGAGGTAGATGATTGCTGGCGCCGCGTGAGTGTGACTGAGAGTCTCGTC
Organism: Bombina bombina; assembly: GCF_027579735.1. Classification (NCBI taxonomy): domain Eukaryota; kingdom Metazoa; phylum Chordata; class Amphibia; order Anura; family Bombinatoridae; genus Bombina; species Bombina bombina. Next base: position 49,505,785 of record NC_069510.1, on the reverse strand, counting down.
TATAAGTTGATGCCCGTGCCCACTCCCCCAGAACGGTACTGAAGAGAAGGCCGATGCAGAGGTTTAAGGATGAGGGTCTGACCGATGCACATCTGAAGAGAGGTAGGAGAGGGCAAGGGTCAGGGGGAGGCCTTAAGAAGCCCGGTCCGGGGCTGAGCACATGACAGACTCAGTGTTGTGAGTGACACAGCAGACAGCACAGCTTCAGGGGCAAACGGCGGCAGTGCGCCTGAGGCACAGTTTGGCTTGGCAGCGCTGCAGGTGGCAAAAGACAAGACTGGCATGGCAATTACCCCCCGCCCCCCAGGCAGCTGAAGTGAGTGTGACTGTTGAAATGGTGTTTAGCTTGATACAGAGCAGCAGAGAGAGGAGGAGGATGGTGAGTGTGCACTGGCTGACAGCTGCATTAAGGAATACTCATTGGTGAAGGAAGGTGCTAAAAGCTGTAAGTTTAAAAACACACAAAAAACTATTTTACAACTAATTTAATAAGAATGCACACATAATTAAAAAAGTTAATAACAACACATCCAACATGTTGTTGATACACTGGGACTTCTCCCAGTGTTTCAACATATTAGATGCATATTTTTATTTATGTGTGCATTCTTTTAAAAATTAGTTGTCACATTGATTTGTGTGTGTTTTTCAAACGTACAACTTTTAGCGCTTCCTTCACCAATGTATTCCTTTTGTCATATATCTACCTTGGAGGAGGTAGTTATTTTGTTAGGAAGGCTTGTAAAGTCACTAGTTTAGCCCCATTTATCTGAATCTGTATTTGACAGCTGCATTAACCCCTTATTAAACAGTCTCTGATGGTCACACTCACACACTGCACAGACTCAGTCACTGCAGCCACACAGTTATTTTTATATATATATACTGGCCTTTTTTATTAGAATATAACAAAAAAGTGTGGTTGTAACTCACAATTTTTTTATTTTCTATATATTACAGTATATGTATATTACATACATATATATATATATATATATATATATATATATATATATATATATATATATATACACGTTGATTGGAGTAGCCGTGTTAGTCCAGAGATTTAGATATCAAAATAACAAGAGTATTGCATTGAGCAATGATACTTTTTTTATTGGACTAACTATACATTTATAAGTTGACAAGCTTTCGGAAGAGTTCCTTCCTTTATCAAGTCTAAAGCAATACTGACCAATTCAATGTGGAATATACAATGTAATTGTCTAAATGAAAGTACATTACAAATTTTTTTTTGTAATGTACTTTCATTTAGTCAATTACATTGTATATTCCACATTCTTTATACATAGGTACACAGGTAAGCCTATGTCCACACTTTTGTCTTTTTTTAACTTTTGTATTCCCCCCTGTATATACAATTTCACATCTTTATAGATATTGATTCAATGTTGATGTATAACTTTATGTCAGTATATGCTCTATGTATAGCTATATATTTCCCCTGTCTGTTCTCCTACATTGGACACTGCCTGTTACCTAAACCCCCCTCATGATTTTTACGACACCTCCTCCTCTCCCTGCACTGTCTTTTTAGCTATTCTGTGTTTTAAGATATAATCTGTAAATTCCATTGAATTGGTCAGTATTGCTTTAGACTTGATAAAGGAAGGAACTCTTCCGAAAGCTTGTCAACTTATAAATGTATAGTTAGTCCAATAAAAAAAGTATCATTGCTCAATGCAATACTCTTGTTATTTTGAGATATATATATATAGATATATATATATATGAGTTGAAGGTAAAACCAGCTAGAGCATAGTTGGCTGGTGTGGAGGGGGCGTGGCTAGGTAGGAGGAGGTGTGGCTAGGTAGGAGGGAGCGGGGCTGGTCTGATTTCCCAGTCCGGCCCTGCATGCCTCTGATGAAGTGAGCTGATACGTTCACAAAACGCGTAAGGCACGTGACGCACGTTCGTGACGTCACTTCCGGATATCCAACATCGCTGTTAGGCTGCACCGCCAACAGTCCAACTCACTAGCTGCTATTTTTAGCTATCTACACATCTCAAACATCCATTTTCTATCAAGTAAGTTCTTTATCAAGTAAGTTCTTTATCAAGTAAGTTCTTTATCAAGTAAGTGCTTACACGGGATTGCACTAAACGGCATACCCCCTATCTATTACACTTTATTTTAACCACGTTTTTTCACACATTCGCTTTATATCTGCATTCCTCTATTTTCACCAATTGTTTTTAGCAATACATATATTTATCAAATAATTTTATATATATATATATATATAATTTTTTTAGACTATGTTTATACTACTTTTATACAATTATTATTATCCATTACGTATCTATTTGTGACTGATCAATTATTGATTTTTAATATTTTCTAAATAAAGTTTTTTTATAGGGTTTTATATACACATCTTTCAAACGGATACACAGCTCATAAAAAAAAGTGGAATATCCCTTCTATCCACCCTCTGTCCAATCATACGGAGTGGAATCAGAGGGGTATTCCTACAATTCCTTTCCAGTCTAAACACTAGACTGTCTGGGCATTTAATTATTTAATTAACATATTGGAACGTAAGTTATTCCTGAAGAGTAATACCAAGAAAGGTACACAACGTTGACCACTGGACCCTGTGATCTAACAGGTGAGCTAACTACACCTTTTATTTCTGTTGATCACACTAATTTACTTATTGGAGAGACATTTATTTCTTTGCACCCATATATGCACATGTGGAACATCTCCTGGAAGCGCTGATAGAAACACCATCTCTACAAACCACTAACATTTCATCTCGCCCAGGAGGAAGTGGGATACCCCTATCAGCAGCAATCATCAGACTCACTCCCAGTGCTTTCCACCTCCCTCAACCTTTTTAGGCGCAACTACCTACAAAACACAGCCAGAAATATATATATATCTGTGTGTGTTTGTATGTGTGTATATATATATATATTTGTGTGTGTGTGTATGTGTGTGTGTATATATATATATATATATATATATATATATATATATATATATATATATATATATATACATACATACATACGCACACAATAAAATAAATTAAATTAGTAAAAACAAAATTTATGCTTACCTGATAAATTTATTTATGTAGCTATCTTAGGATTTATTTTATAGGTATTTAGTTTTAAATAGGAATTATTTAGGTAATAATTGTAAGTTTAATTTAGATTTATTTTAATTACCGGTATATCGAAGTTAGGGCTGTTAGGGTTAGGTTTAGGGGTTAATATATTTATGTAGTGATGTGGGAGGCCAGAGGTTTAGGGATTAATAGTTTTAGTCTATTTCGTTGTGGGGGGGCTTGCGGTTTAGTGGTTAATAGGCTTATTATTGCGGTGGTGTGGGCGGGCGGCAGATTAGGGGTTAATAATCTTTAGTGTTTGCGATGCGGGAGGGCGGCGGTTTAGGGGTTAATTGGTTTATTATAGTGGCGACAATGTCGGGGAGCGGCGGAATAGGGGTTAATACATTTTTTAAGTGGTGGCGATGTCCAGAGCGGCAGATTAAGGGTTAATTTTATTTTAGTATTTGAGATGCTGGAGGGCCTCAGTTTAGGGGTTAATAGGTAGTTTATGGGTGTTATTGTACTTTTTAACAGTTTAGTTATGAGTTATATGCTACAGCTTTGTAGCGTAAAACTTATAACTGCTGACTTTAGATAGCGGTACGGATCTTGTCATTTTAGGCTGTACCGCTCACTTTTTGGCCTTGCAGGAAAACTCGTAATACCGGCGCTATTGGAGTCCCATTGAAAAATGACTTTTTTTTTAAAGTGCGGTACTGACATTGCGTGACGGCCAAAAAGATGTGCGGTACACCTATACTGACAAGACTTGTAATAGCGGTGTTAGGGAAAAAGCATCGTTATGAAGCATAATGATGCTTTTTCACTCATAACGCAAAACTCGTAATCTAGCTGAAAGTTAGTTGCATTAAAACATCCATATTCTGCTCCAAATGAGGATATGGCCTGTTGGAGCATACACATGCTTGCCTGCTTCTCATTTGCTCATCGGTTGTATCATCATCAGGAGTAGCGGTGATCACAACTTGGTCAGTATATTTAATCTCTTTTAAAGCACTGCTGATAGTCTGTATATATTTGTGACACCACAGTTAATTTATGTACCATAAAAGATAGTATTAGACTTCCCAACATTTTGATATAATCCTGGACCAGGTTGCAGGATCAAAATAAACAGAAAAGTAGTGTGATTGTGGGTCGGAATCTAGGTTAAGTTTGGTCATGTCGTTGTGGGCTGTGGTAGGCCCCAGGTTTCAGTGAAAGACTGCTTCCTAGAAAATAAAAGGATGGAAATATCAAATCTGGACAATCCCACAATTTGCAGGAGAATTATAGGAATGAAAACATTCTCTGGAGGGACTTGAGCCTGGGTTTCTTGGCCCATTTCTCTGAGTTCTTGCATTTGAGCCACAAGACAATTGCATTTGAGCCACAAGACAATTTTAGCTTTTGGATATGTCTATTCAGCTTGGAGTCATGTAGGTTACTTGCTACACCTGATCCCTCAGGTGTGTCTTATTGGCAATTACCACACCATATAAGGCAACTCTTCTATATGCTCTTGACATTGATTCTGTTTCTGTCCTTTCTTGCATTGCTATTTTAAAACATAGCCCATGTTCTAGGGTTGCCACCTCAGCCATGTTTTCCTGTATAGTTATGAATTACACATGCTGCAGGGAGAAAAAAATGTATTGCACATCTGAACTATTCATGTTCCTCTCTGCTTACATTGCAGCATGTGTAACACATAACTATACAGGAAAACATGGCTGAAGTTGCAACTCACCTGTGTTCCAGTCTCTGGCATCCGGCCCTGTGTTCCAGTCTCTGGCATCCGGCCCTGTGTTCCAGTCTCTGGCATCCGGCCCTGTGTTCCAGTCTCTGGCATCCGGCCCTGTGTTCCAGTCTCTGGCATCCGGACCTGTGTTCCAGTCTCTGGCATCCGGACCTGTGTTCCAGTCTCTGGCATCCGGCCCTGTGTTCCAGTCACTGACATCCGGCCCTGTGTTCCAGTCACTGACATCCGGCCCTGTGTTCCAGTCACTGACATCCGGCCCTGTGTTCCAGTCACTGACATCCGGCCCTGTGTTCCAGTCACTGACATCCGGCCCTGTGTTCCAGTCACTGACATCCGGCCCTGTGTTCCAGTCACTGACATCCGGCCCTGTGTTCCAGTCACTGACATCCGGCCCTGTGTTCCAGTCACTGACATCCGGCCCTGTGTTCCAGTCACTGACATCCGGCCCTGTGTTCCAGTCACTGACATCCGGCCCTGTGTTCCAGTCACTGACATCCGGCCCTGTGTTCCAGTCACTGACATCCGGCCCTGTGTTCCAGTCACTGACATCCGGCCCTGTGTTCCAGTCACTGACATCCGGCCCTGTGTTCCAGTCACTGACATCCGGCCCTGTGTTCCAGTCACTGACATCCGGCCCTGTGTTCCAGTCACTGACATCCGGCCCTGTGTTCCAGTCACTGACATCCGGCCCTGTGTTCCAGTCACTGACATCCGGCCCTGTGTTCCAGTCACTGACATCCGGCCCTGTGTTCCAGTCACTGACATCCGGCCCTGTGTTCCAGTCACTGACATCCGGCCCTGTGTTCCAGTCACTGACATCCGGCCCTGTGTTCCAGTCACTGACATCCGGCCCTGTGTTCCAGTCACTGACATCCGGCCCTGTGTTCCAGTCACTGACATCCGGCCCTGTGTTCCAGTCACTGACATCCGGCCCTGTGTTCCAGTCACTGACATCCCGCCTGTGTTCCTGTTATGTACATCTTGAGATCCCGCCTGTGTCCCTGTTATGTACATCTTGAGATCCCGCCTGTGTCCCTGTTATGAACATCGGGCCTGTGTCCTTGTTACCGACATCCTGACTACAGACATTTGGCCTCAGAACAGACCAGTGCAGTTAACATTCAGTAGATTCTATGAGCACCAGACCTAGCTCCAGAATCGATGGAAAGAAATACTGCTGGCTACCTATGCCAGTCCATTTTTGGGAAGAAAGTACACTGATGTAATGATGATAATTTTAACTAATTACTTTGTAGATTCCCATCCAACAGGATCCCCACCAGAAGTGCATTGTGCAGCTTTTGTTTTGCAAGGTTTTTGAAATGGGTGCCATTCCAATCCATTAAAAACCCCACATATAAAAAATTTTCACATATATACATTGCATAACAACACACTAGACTTGCAGGGGGGGGGGGGCAAGTTAGCAGTATTTCAATCCACTAGAAACTGCTTTTTAAAAAAAATAAAATAAAATTTATAGCCCTGATCCCGCATAGTGTGGAGCAGGACGCCATTAAACAATCTAGGTGAGGCAAAAGCATTACCATCTGTGTCGTTATGGAGTCTGAATAATCAAGCATAGTGGATATAATTGCCTTCCGGTTAGAGACGATTACAAACACTGTCTGTTACAGTTTCTGGGCTTGCTGTAGAGTTTTGGCCATTTTCCATTTCTACAGCTTTGATGTCTTAAAAACTATTTTGGCCGTGTTAATAAACACAATTTTTTTTACTTAATAGAACGTTAATATTACTCGAATCACACTTTTTAAAATTATAAACATTCTAAAAATATAAAAGGTGTATGAAATCAAAATGAAAGTTCCATTGTTGAGATATGATTTGAAAGAAGTTTCTAATTGTTATCAATTTACTTTGTTTTGGTATCTTTTGTTAAAGAGCACTTCTAGGTGGCTTTAGGAAAGTGTCTTGAGCACTATATGCATAACATTGTTACAAACATTGTTGTAACACTACTGCCATATAGTGCTCAGCACTCCTGAACTTGAATAATTAAGTCACATTGAAAGAAGTAAATTGTATGCTCTGTTGGAATCAAGAAAGTTTTATAATTGTTCATGTCTCTTTAAAGAGGACATAAACCTCACCCCTAAAATGACTATTATGTAGATAACAGGGTCATGCCCTTGGATTGTCCAGGCTCAGCTTATTGGTCACCCTGCCACACCCCTGGACCACTACCACTTTACTTCTGACAGCCTTAAAGGGACATTATACACTCATTTTTTCTTTGCATACATGTTTTGTAGATGATATATTTATATAGCCCATAAAGTTTGTTTTTTTAACAAAAAAATGTATAGTTTTGCTTAACATTGCTCTGATTTTCAGACTCCTAAGCAAGCCCCAAAGTATGAGAATACTGTCAGCTACCTTCTCCAGCTTGCTCCTGTTTGTGTAAAGGGTCTTTTCATATGCAGAAGAAGGGGGAGGGTCTTATTTCCCACTTGCAGTGGGCTTTCCAACTACCTTTTCAACAGAGCTAGACTGAGAGCTTCTAAGTAAGTTTTTAAACAGTTTTATACTGGATTTTTATATCCGTATCTGTGTGTTTTTTTCTTTATAGTAGTGTCTATTACATGCAGTTATATGAAAATGAGTGTATACTGTCCCTTTAACTCCTTCTTGTGCTCTCCCAGGATGAAAATTGCCTTTTTTTAAGTTACCTGATCTAATTTGTTAGAGCAAGTCAATATTGCATTATTAATCCCATATAATGGTGTGTTAAACCACCACACATATACACTTATGTAGGGTCAGTAACACAAAAATGACATGCACCCAATTAATTAAATCATGTAATTTTTGCATTAGACTGTCCCTTTAAAGATGAGGTATGTATTGTTGTGCAAACACTCTGCACTCTTTTGATTGACAGTCAATTGGTACATTCTGTATGCACTAATCAATTGCTCAGTATTTTACAAAATCAGCACTAGGGCATCCCAAAAGGTGCCAACCCCTAAATTATATATACACAAGAAAGCTTTTTAATGTATATGCTAGGATCAAAAATCATAGTCTTTTGTACACTAGATCATTAATCAGAATATTAACTTACCAGAAAGGAAATAAGATGTGAATCATAAACAGAAATAAGTATTTAGCTTTCTGTCAACTATTGTAAAAGAAAATTGCTGTGATTTTGTTTATAAAAAAACAAAAACCAGAAGATGTTTACTACATGAAGACGAGCATATCTCATGACACGTGTGTAATTGTTTGTGCACCCTCTACAGCAGAGAGATAATTACAGCTATATTACACAGCCGAGCTGGGATTAATCAGTGTTTTCTCTCTATCCAGTGTGGGAAGGATAAGTAATATGAAATTTTAATACAAAAGGGCAAACTTGCAGCAATAAAACAACATGACACAATCTCACTCCCCCTTCTGTAGCAGCAGAACCCTTATCTATGGACATCTGGGACTAATTTAAAGAGAATTGCAAACACTATATCAAATTGCAGGTCAGGATATCATGCATATGGCTTTGGCTTAGATGTAGTGACTACCAGTAAGTGGTAATATAATTCCCATGTGACACCAGCCTGGAGAAACTTGCGATTGATGAATATCAGAGTACTTTCAGACAGTACAGGTCAGGTACAATTTCTGATAAACTCCCAACATTTTCATTTTAAAATCAGAGGCTAAACGTAACAATTTATATCTTACCTGATAAATTCCTTTATTTCATGGTAATATGAGTCCACAATCCATTACTCCTGGGAATTACCTTTCCTGCCACTAGGAGGAGGCAAAGATTCCCAAGCCTCAGAGCTCTATATAAACCCTCCCACCTCTATGGTAATCAGTCTGACGTATAGCAAAGCTGACAGAGTTGAGAATAAAATAGAGCAAAATAAATAGAGGATATGGGGGGGAAAAGGATGTGCCAAAAATAATTAAAAAAAAAGATTTGTGGACTCATCACCATGAAAGAAAGGAATTTATCAGGTAAGATATAAATTATGTTGGGGTTTTTTTCATATAGGTGATGAGTCCACGATCCATTACTTCTGGGAACTAATACCTAAGCTGTTGCAGAGGCCACAAGTAATAGAAAAAATAGGGAGTAATTAAACATCCTTTTAAACCATAAGAAAAAACAGCCAAAAAACATAAAAATCGTAGAATTTTAAAAATGTAGTTGCCTTGCAAATTTGTTCCACAGATGCATCATTCTTGAATGCCCAGGAAGTGCTTCTACATAAGCCATATGGAATAATTGCTCAATCCAAGAAGCCAGAGAAACAGAAGACTCCTCCTGCCCCTTGCGCTTACCTGAAAAACGTACAAAAAAATAATAATCTGGAGTTTGTTCTTAGTAAAATAAAAATAAAATAAAGGTCATCCAAATTATGAAGAGGTTTCTCTGAAGAATTCTTGCATCAGGAAAAACAGAGAAAGAACCACAATTTCCCTACTAAAGTTATCAAAAGAAACACCCTTAGGCAAGAAAACATACATCCTCAAGACAGCTTTATACTAAATATGATAAGGAAGATCACAGAACAGAGCAGACACTTCAGACACGCTTCAAGCAGAGTAAATAGCCAAAACATGAAAATAAGCTTACCATCCACCTTATGCATAGGAACAGGAGGAGATTGAAAAAACCTCTAGAACCAAAAGATTTCAAAAAGGAGAAATAGGTTAAATCACATACTTTATTGTAGATAATGCCTTAACAAAACTATGCACATCTGGAAGATAACCTATAGTAAAGAACAGAGAGGGCCAACATCTTTCCTTTCAGGAAACTGACAGAAATACCTTCCTGCAAACCATCCTGAAGAAATTCAAGAATTCTGGGAATCCTTAAAAGAATGCCAAGAATAATCACGATTACAACACCAAAAAAGCTTTCCAAACTTTGTAATACTTGCAATAGGTTTCCTACCCTGAACAAGAGTATTAATAACAATCAGAAAAAAAACTGACAAAGAACTTTCTGCCATCAAGCTTAGATTTTAAATCTGGATAGAAAACGAAGCCTTAAAACAGAAGACCTCTTCTTAGAGGAAGAGGCCAAGGCTGGCAACTAGACAAATGAACCAAATCTGCAAACCAAACTCTTCAAAGCCACTTTGGAGCTTATGAGAAACACTGATGCATTCCATAGCCTGAACTAGATTATCACCCTGGGTAACAATACCTGAAGTTGAAACACATTAACTAGCTGAAGAGACCAAGGCATCCTCAGAGCATCTGTCTCCACAGTTCTAGGATCTCTGAACCTGGATAAATACTGAATAAGCTTTTTATTCAGCCTGGAAGCCATGAGATCTATCTCCGTCAATCCTCAAAGATTTACAATCTGACTGAATACTTCTGGATGAAGAGACTATTCCCCTGGATGGATAGTCTGATGATGGAGAAAATCTGCTTCCCAAATTACCACTTCTGGAACATGAACTGCAGACATAAGACAATGATGGATCTCTTCCTTTTCACTTCTGGTCCCCCCCTGGTGATTGATATATGCCACAGCTGTTACATTGTCTGACTGAAACTGAAAGAAGGATTCTATCCTCAACTGGGGTTAAAAAAGAAGAGACATGTGAATTTCGGAGTTCTAAAATATTATTGGGTAACTTCACCTCCTAAGATGTCCAAACTTCCTGAGCAAAGCAAGAACCTCATACTGCACCCCAGTCGGACAGACTTGCAACTGTGAAAATAACAGTCCACAGAGCTAGGGAACTAACCACCAAGAGAGACTGTATTGCTAGAAAACTGGGATAGATCCTTGTTCCATTTATTTAGCATGCAAAGCTGAAAAGGCCTCATATGAAGCCTGTCATAAGGCGCTTCATCTGATGCTGCCAAAATAAAACCTATTACTTCCATACAGGAAGCTACTGAGGGAAACGGCTAAGCCTGAGGATTCTGACAATCACATTAAATTTGACATCCTTGTCTCTGTTAAAGACAGTCTGCTAGAGACTGAATCTATTAGATATCCCAGACAAGTTACCTTGTCAAATGAATCGGAGAACTTTATGGCAAATTTACTTTCCAACCAATAAACTGAACAAATGACAAAAGTAGGTTGACATGAGATTCTGCTAAAAGTAACGCTGAAGCTTGAACCAAGATATCGTCCAAATAGTTTAAAACAGAAATCCCAGAGACCTTATGACTGAAATCAAGGCACCCAGAACTTTTGTAAAAGATTCTTGGTGCTATGACCAGGCAAAACTAAAATTTGTCCAGAGGGCAAACCTCAGAAACAGGAGATGATCCAAATAAGATCCTTTAAATCTATAAATAAAAAGGAAAGAAAATCCTGATGGTTTCCATTTTAAAAGTTGGGATCCTGACAATTGGTTCAAAATCTTTTAGATCTAGAACAGGTTAAAAAAAGTCCCCTCTTTCTTAGGAACTATGAATAGATTTGAGTAAAAATCCTTTCCTCTGCTCTAAAGGCACTGGGGCTTCAACCCCTATGGACTCTAGATCTTAAACACACAAAAGAAAACCCTGAGCTTTCACCGTGTTCCTTGGCACCCTTGAAATAAAAAAATCTGTCTCTGGGAGACTTTTGAATTGAAGCCTATTAGATACCTTAGAGAGACAATTTTCAGAGCCCAAGGGTCTGGAACTGTTGTCTCAAGAAAGGCTTAATTTATAAGCTAAAACTTAGACTCATGTTCATGTTTTATAAATATATATCATATTTTTTTTTTCTTTTTTTTTTTTGTCAAGCTCCAGGAACCAGATTAGAGC